>NW_020529176.1:132500-141372 GCF_003368295.1 Carassius auratus
GTGGTCAGTCTAATCTAAAGGCCTGTACGATGTTAAATTGTGAAGATCTTGAATTTTCGTTAAAGGGCGTGTCCATGGCGTCATGTCAAAGTTCGATGTCTCGCCATGGGAGTAGAAGTTGTTGTAACTCAGGCATAAAATATCAGATCTTGCCCAAACTTCACATGTTTGATAAGAGTACTGACCTGCACACATCTGGAGGCTAATATTCCATTCGGTGTGGCAAAATGGCTCGATAGCGCCACCTATACATTTTCAATGGAGTGCGCCTCGAGCTACATGTCATGTACATGTACGAAAATCGGTAAACATATGTAACACACCAATAGCTACAAAAAAGTCTCTTGGTACGAAATCCGAATCCCAACAGGAAGTCGGTTATTTTTAATTTCCCCTGCAAAATTGGTGTTGTTTTTGTCATTTTCAGGGGTTGTATTTTAACGAACTCCTCCTAGAGATTTATTCAGATCAACACCAAACTTGGTCAGTGTAATCTAAAGCCCTTTGTGATGTTAAATTGCGAAGGAATTGAGGTTTTGTTAAAGGGCGTGTCCATGGCGGCCTGACAAATTTTGATGATTCGCCATGAAAAATGATGGTGCCATAACTCAGACATACAATGTCCAATCTGCCCCAAACTTCACATGTTTGATAAGACTCTTGACCTGAACAGATCTACATGCCAATATTCAGTTATAGTCATAGCGCCACCTATTGGCAACAGGAAGTTACATATTTTACACTGTGACAAACTACTCCTAGAAATGTTATGACATCAATGTTTTTTTTGTGGTCAGTCTAATCTAAAGACCTGTGTGATGTTTAGTTGTGAAGATCTTGAGTTTTTGTTAAAAGGCGTGTCCATGGCGCCATGATGAAGTTCGATGTCTCGCCATGGGAATAAAAGATGTTATAACTCAGGCATAAAATGTCCGATCTTGCCCAAACTTCACATGTGTGATAAGGGTCCTGGCTTGAACACATCTGAAGGCCAATATTCCATTATAAAGATAGCTCCACCTGCTGGCAACAGGAAGATTGGCACACATATGGAATAAACTTTGATATATTGCACTTATGTTTATGAGTTTAAATGCATATTTCTCAACGTTTACCTTTTTACCAAAGCCACACGATGGCGGTGAGCCCGGGTGCGAGGGCCCGTTCATCGCTGCTTGCAGCTTTAATTATTATTATTATTATTATTATTATTATTATTATTATTATTATTATTCTTCTTCTCCAAAATGAATCGCATTTTTGAGGGCCTAAACATGCTCGAAAAGTCATGAAACTTTGCACACACCTCAGAACTGGCGAAAATTTACGTCTGGTATGGGTTTCAGAAGTGGGTGTGGCAAAATGGCTCAACAGCGCCACCTATACACGTTCAACGGTGTGCGCCTCGAGCTACGTTTCATGTACATGTATGAAAATCGGTATACACATGTAACTCTCCAATACCTACAAAAAAGTCTCTTGGAGCAAAATCCGAAACCCAACAGGAAGTCGGTTATTACTAATATTTTGAGCAAATTTTGTGTAATTTTTGTCATTTCCATGCGTTGTATTTTAACGAACTCCTCCTAGAGATTCATTCAGATCAACACAAAATTTGGTATGCCTAATCTGAAGGCCTTTGCGATGTTAAATTGCGAAGCTTTTGAGTTTTCGTTAATGGGTGTGTCCGTGGCGGCCTGGCGAATTTCGATGATTCGCCATGAAACAGGAAGTTGCTATAACTCAGACATACAATGACCAATCTGCCCCAAACTTCACATGTTTGATGAGACTCCTGGCCTGAACATATTGACATGCCCATATTCAGTTATAGTCGTAGCGCCACCTATTGGCAACAGGAAGTGACATATTTTACACTGCGACGAACTACTCCTAGAAATTTTATGACATCAATGTATTTTTTGTGGTCAGTCTAATCTAAAGGCCTGTGCGATGTTAAGTTGTGAAGATCTTGAGTTTTCGTTAAAAGGCGTGTCCATGGCGCCGTCACGAAGTTCGATGTCTCGCCATGGGAATAAAAGATGTTATAACTCAGGCATAAAATGTCCGATCTTCCCCAAACTGCACATGTGTGATAAGAGACCTGTCCTGAACACATCTGAAGGCCATAATTCCATCAGGTGTGGTAAAATGGCTCGATAGCGCCACCTATACACTTTCAACAGAGAGTGCCTCGAGCTATGTTTCACTTACATGTACAAAAATCGGTATACACATGTAACACACCAATACCTACAAAAAAGTCTCTTGGTACGAAATCCTAATCCAAACAGGAAGTCGGTTATTTAGAATTTTCTCTGCAAAATTGGCGTTGTTTTTGCCATTTTCAGGGGTTGTTCTTTAACGAACTCCTCCTAGAGATTTATTCAGATCAACACCAAACCGGGTCAGTGTAATCTTAAGCCTTTTGCGATGTTAAATTGCGAAGATCTTTAGATTTCGTTAAAGGGCGTGTCCATGGCGGCCTGACAAATTTCGATGTTTCGCCATGAAAAAGGAAGTTGCTGTAACTCAAACATACAATGTCCAATCTGCCCCAAACTTCACATGTTAGATAAAACTTCTGCCCTTAACAGATCTACATGCCCACATTCAGTTATAGTCATAGCGCCACCTATTGGCAACAGGAAGTGACATGTTTTACGCTGCGACAAATTACTCCTATAATTTTTTTGAGATTAACATATATTTTGTGGTCAGTCTAATCTAAAGGCCTGTGCAATGTTAACTTTTGGAGATCTTGAGTTTTTGTTAAAGGGCGTTTCCATGGCGCCATGACAAAATTTGATGTCTTGCCACAGCAAGAGAAGTTGTTGTAACTCAAGCATAAAATGTTCAATCTTCCCCAAACTTCACATGTTTGATAAGAGTCATGGCCTGAACACATCTGAAGGCCAATATTCCATTATAATGATAGCGCCACCTGCTGGCAACGGTAAGATTGGCACATATATGGGATATACTTTGATATATTCCACTTATATTTAGGACATTAAATGCATATTTCTCAACGTTCACCTTTTTACTAAAGCCACACTATGGCGGTGAGCCCGGGTGCGAGGGCCCGTTCATCGCTGCTTGCAGCTTTAATTTTTTATTATTATTATTATTATTAGGGCTCAAGCCCGAAGGGGCGAAGAGCCCTATTGTTCTTCTAAGGATTATTCTTGTTATTATTATTATTTTTATTTTTTATTAAACCTTCCGGGGGTTTTTGGGGGCCTTAACATGCTCAAAAACTCTTGAAAATTGGCACACACATTGGAATCTGCGGCCATCAGGACGCCGCAGAGGCTGGGACCCGGGCGTGGCACAGGGGCTCTACAGCGCCCCCTGGAACACAGTCAGAAATCTTGAACCATAGCTCACACACACTTGCATGTATTTATATGAAACTCAGTACACTTATAGATCTCATTGAGCCGAACAACTTTCACACTTTATGTCATAGGCTCCGCCCAACAGGAAGTCAGCTATTCAGGGCTGTTTAAAAAAAGCATGCTCTGGAATTTGAAATACTCCTCTGAGGTTTTCAACCCGTTCGCCACGAAACTCGGTGAACATGATCTCAAGACATTGAGGATGAAAAATTGCGAGGGGATTTTTGATATCTCGAACGGTTTGCCCGTGGCGAGGCGTGGAACTTATGGCGAGAAATGAGAAACAGGAAATGTCTAATAACATCCACATACATTTCCTGAATTTGATCAAACTTCATGGGTTTGTTCGTTGTATGATACCGATTGTATATATGTGACTATTAAGAGTCAACGTTATAGCACCACCAACTGGCAGCAGGAAGTGTGTCATTTTCCAAATGCTTTGAATTCAGCATCTTATTTTTACTCGATTTACTTAAAACTTCATCAGAATAATGACAAAACACGGCCGATGAAAATCTGTTGTGGGGATATTGATATCTGATATAGTGTTGCTATGGCAACGTGTCAAACTTGAATGTTCTGTTATGGTGAGTTTGAGGCAGACAACAAGCTCAGATTTACATGAAACTCAAAACACATATCAGTATTAGTGATAGCTAGACAATGGCAAAAGCTTTTAAAAGGGCGTGAATGAGGCACTCTATAGCGCCACCTTTTGTCAAAAGTGGGGGGGTTAGTTTTAGCTACAGACACCAAACTTGGTACATAAATTGTTCTTATCAAGACGGACAACTTTCTAATTCACAGTCATAAGCTACGATCAACAGGAAGTCGGCTATTTTGATTTGAATGTGTATTTTTGAGATTTTACAGTTGTGAATTAATGAATACTCCTCACAGGGGAAGTACACTATACACACCAAACTAGGTCTACATGAAGAAAAAACATCGAGGAACTTAAATTGCGAACAGATTTTGGTTAGCTTGAACGGTTTTGTCGTGGTGATTTTTTGAAATGACAGTAAAAAGGGAATCATTAATTGTCTTGTATTTTTAAATTGCAGCTTCCAAACACTTCAAAAAATTCATACAGAGATCAAATCATTCTGAGGACATATGCATAGTTTCATGACTTTACAACACTGTATGATTAAAAGAAAATAAAAAAACTGTCAGACATCTCAACTCACTCTGTCCCTCTGTTTGAGGAATGTATGCGTGCTGACTGAGTGTGTGTGTGTGTGAGTGGGGGATGGGCATGAGCTGAGTGGCAGACACAATGAGAGAGAGAAAGAGAGAGAGAGAGAGACTTAATCATCTCTTTAATCACCAGAAAAAAAAAAAAGTATTTTAAATTGTTATTTTTTGTTGTTGTTGCTAACATTGCTGTTTTCATTACAGCTTAAGAAATCTCTTAGGCCTTATCCTTTTCTGACAGTTTCAGGAATTAAAAACAAAATTCTAAAAATACTTATTTGTGCTGCAAATAATAATTTCAACTCATTTGATACTGACCTATTCCATCCTGTAACATGACATGTATCTACATTTTTAAAATCTCATGGATGTAACAGTAAAACTGTTCAGCTCACAGATCAAGACTAAGATGCTTTCACAAATGCTTATAAGTCATTAAAGGATTTAATAACACTGTAAAATAATGTCTAATTTGTTAACATTAGTAAATGCATTGGTAACACTTTATAATAACTGCACTCATTAGTAAATAGTCAGTTCATGCTTTATAAAGCCTTGTCCCAATATTAATAGTCAGTAGTAAGCAGTTTATAAATACAGCTATAAATAGCTTGTCCTTGGTTTATAAGCACATTTGTTAAAAAGGAGAGTAAAGGGTCAGTTATCTTCCTATGAAAAATAAAAAAATAAAAATAAACAAACAACAACACTGATTGATACAGAACTCAGAAATGTTATTGTGGAATTATGATAAAATCAGACTGTAAATGAATTCATACTCCTCCAAGAAGAGTAGTTCACACCAAACTTTTTCAACATGATGCCAATATACTGAAGATGTTAAATTGTGAATGGGTTTAGGATACCTTAAATGTTGTGGCCATAGCGATTTATTAAAGTAACATAAAAAAAATACAATAGTTATTTTACTATATCTTTACAATTTTTCATTCCAACTCTTCATATTTTTTTATATAAGTAGAAGTCATCATTTGAAGGAAGCACAATAAGTTTCATAGCTTTATTATGTTCAGGAGCCAGCATAAAATTAAAACTATCATAACTTATAAATCAAGCTCGCAATTCTTAGTACCAATAATGGCCACTAGATGGAGATATAGGATTACTTTAAAATAATTATTGTAGAAACGATTATGATTTAAATCATTTATAGAGATCTTTCAAAGAAAAATATGTATTTTATGTATTTTACTGATAAAATGACCCTCACGTAATTAGAATAACATGCTGAAGTATTGTGAAATACTGTATATTAAGAATAATTCTTAATAGGCTTTATGGACAGATAAGTTTTAAGTGACTCTTGAAGGATCAGCACCACATCCTCTTTTACCACTGTTTAAAGAATTTATCTTACAGAACAGTTGCGAATGAATTTGGATAGCTTAAATGGTTTTGTCGTGGTGATTTTTTGAAATAACAGTAAAAAAGGAACCAGTAAATGTCTTTTATTGTTTTAAAGTGCAGCTTCTAAACACTTCAAAAAAATTTACACATAGAAGACAAGTCATTCTGAGTAAATATGGATAGTTTCACGACTTTACAACACTGTATGGATAAAAGAAAATGTGAAAACTGTCAGACTTCTCAACTGACATGATCTCACTCTGGCCACTCTGTGTGAGGAAAGGGAGGGGGAGAGGGAGGGGGAGTGTGAGGGGGTTGGTGACTGTGAATTTTTGGTGACTGACAGTGTGTGTGGACTGTAGGGAGGGGCTGTCTGGCAGAGAGAGAGAGAGAGAGACCTAATCATCCCTTTAATAATCAGGAAAAAAAAATCTGTATTTTAAATTGTTATTGTTTTTGTTGTTGCTAATGGTGGCGTTTTTTTCCTTTCATTACAGGTTAAGAAATCTCTTAGGCCTTATCCTTTTCTGACAGTTTTAGGGATTTAAAAACATCCTAAGAATCCTTATTTGTGCTGCAAATAATAATTTCAAACTCATTTGATACTGACCTATGACAACCTGTGACATGACATTTATTAATCTCATGGATGTAACAGTAAAACTCTTCAACTGACAGATAAAGCTGCAATGCAAGCAAAACTATTTCACAAATGCTTATAGGTCATTAAAATCATTACAAAACACTAATAAATTATTTAAGGATTTGGTAACACTGTAAAATAATGTCTAATTTGTTAACATTAGTAAATGCATTGGTAACACTTTATAATAACTGCACTCATTAGCTAAGCATTAGTAAATAGTTCATGATTATAAAGCCTTTTCCCTTAATAATAGTCATTATTAAGCAGTAATACATCTTTAAATAAATATAAAAATAAGGTGTTACTAAAGTTCTATATATTGTTCTGTGTATGTGATTTCAAAGTCTAGATTGGTCGGATTAACCCTTTAACTGCTGCATCCCTTTAAACTTGATTGTCAGAGGGTTACTGTAAATGCTTATGCCCGCTGGGCACAGTTTTCCCGATGCCACCGGGGTGGCGTTGCACTGACGGCTTGAGCCCGACATCGCTGCTTGCAGCTATATTTATTATTATTATTCTTCTCCAAAATGAATCGCATTTTTGAGGGCCTAAACATGCTTGAAAAGTCATGAAACTTTGCACACACCTCAGAACTGGCGAAAATTTACGTCTGATATGGGTTTCAGAAGTGGGTGTGGCAAAATGACTCAACAGCGCCACCTATACACGTTCAACGGTGTGCGCCTCGAGCTACGTTTCATGTACATGTATGAAAATCGATATACACATGTAACTCTCCAATACCTACAAAAAAGTCTCTTGGAGCAAAATCCGAAACCCAACAGGAAGTCGGTTATTACTAATATTATGAGCAAATTTTGTGTCATTTTTGTCATTTCCATGCGTTGTATTTTAATGAACTCCTCCTAGAGATTCATTCAGATCAACACCAAATTTGGTATGCCTAATCTGAAGGCCTTTGCGATGTTAAATTGCGAAGCTTTTGAGTTTTCGTTAATGGGCGTGTCCGTGGTGGCCTGGCGATTTTCGATGATTCGCCATGAAACAGGAAGTTGCTATAACTCACACATACAATGTCCAATCTGCCCCAAACTTCACATGTTTGATGAGACTCCAGACCTGAACAGATTGACATGCCCATATTCAGTTATAGTCATAGCGCCACCTACTGGCAACAGGAAGTGACATATTTTACACTGCGATGAACTACTCCTAGAAATTTTATGACATCAATGTATTTTTTGTGGTCAGTCTAATATAAAGGCCTGTGTGATGTTTAGTTGTGAAGATCTTGAGTTTTCATTAAAAGGCGTGTCCATGGCGCCGTCACGAAGTTCGATGTCTCACCATAGGAATAGAAGATGTTATAACTCAGGCATAAAATGTCCGATCTTCCCCAAACTGCACATGTGTGATAAGAGTCCTGGCCTGAACACATCTGAAGGCCAACATTCCATCAGGTGTGGCAAAATGGCTCGATAGCGCCACCTATACACTTTCAACAGAGTGCGCCTCGAGCTATGTTTCACGTACATGTACAAAAATCGTTATACACATGTAACACACCAATACCTACAAAAAAGTCTCTTGGCACGAAATCCGAATCCCAACAGGAAGTCGGTTATTTTAGAATTTTCTCTGCAAAATTGGCGTTGTTTTTTGCCATTTTCAGGGGTTGTACTTTAACGATCTCCTCCTAGAGATTTATTCAGATCAACACCAAACCTGGTCAGTGTAATCTTAAGCCCTTTGCGATGTTAAATTGCGAAGATCTTTAGATTTTCGTTAAAGGGCGTGTCCATAGCGGCCTGACAAATTTCGATGTTTCGCCATGAAAAAGGAAGTTGCTGTAACTCAGATATACAATGTCCAATCTGCCCCCAAACTTCACATGTTAGATAAAACTTCTGCCCTTAACAGATCTACATGCCCACATTCAGTTATAGTCATAGCGCCACCTATTGGCAACAGGAAGTGACATGTTTTACGCTGCGAAAAACTACTCCTTTAATTTTTTTGAGATTAACATACATTTTGTGGTCAGTCTAATCTAAAGGCCTGTGCAATGTTAACTTTTGGAGATCTTGAGTTTTTGTTAAAGGGCGTTTCCATGGCGCCATGACAAAATTTGATGTCTTGCCACAACAAGAGAAGTTGTTGTAACTTAAGCATAAAATGTTCAATCTTCCCCAAACTTCACATGTTTGATAAGAGTCCTGGCCTGAACACATCTGAAGGCCAATATTCCATTATAATGATAGCGCCACCTGCTGGCAACGGTAAGATTGGCAAA
>NW_020529177.1:0-5000 GCF_003368295.1 Carassius auratus
AAAAAAAAAAAAAAAATGAGTCAATGCCCGATCTCTGAATCTTAGCAGGTTTGGGCTGGTTAGTACTTGGATGAGAGACTGCCTGGGAATACCAGGTGCTAAAATTTTTGAAACTTTTCACTTTGTTTAATATAAAATTTTGCAAAAAAAAAAAGAGTCAATGCCCGATCTCTGAATATTAGCAGGTTTGGTCTGGTTAGTACTTGGATGGAGACTGCCTGGGAATACCAGGTGCTTTAACTTTTTGGAAAATTTCACGATTTATATAATAATCTTGCAAAAAAAAAAAAAATGAGTCAATGCCCGATCTCTGAATCTTAGCAGGTTTAGGTCTGGTTAGTACTTGGATGAGAGACCGCCTAGGAATACCAGGTGCTTTAAGCTTTTTTGGAAACTTTTCACTTAGTATATAATAATTTTGCCAAAAAATAGAGTCAATGCCCGATCTCTGAATATTAGCAGGTTTGGGCCTGGTTAGTACATGGATGGGAGACTGCCTGGGAATACCAGGTGCTTTAAACTTTTTGGAAAATTTCACGATTTATATAATAATCTTGCAAAAAAAAAAAAAAAAAAAAAAAGTCAATGCCCGATCTCTGAATCTTAGCAGGTTTAGGTCTGGTTAGTACTTGGATGAGAGACTGCCTAGGAATACCAGGTGCTTTAAGCTTTTGGGTTTTTCTTTCCTACTTATGTAATGTACTGGCGATTAGATGGCTGGTCTTTAAATAGCCCTCTCTTTGCAGCAGTCTTCGCTTACGGCCATACCAACCTGGCTATGCCCGATCTCGTCTGCTCTCGGAAGCTAAGCAGGTTTGGGCCTGGTTAGTACTTGGATGGGAGACCGCCTGGGAATACCAGGTGCTTTAAGCTTTTTGGAAACTTTTCACTTAGTATATAATAATTTTGCCAAAAAAATAGAGTCAATGCCCGATCTCTGAATATTAGCAGGTTTGGGCCTGGTTAGTACATGGATGGAGACTGCCTGGGAATACCAGGTGCCTTTTAAAACTTTTTGGAAAATTTCACGATTTATATAATAATCTTGCAAAAAAAAAAAAAAAAAAAAAAAGTCAATGCCCGATATCGAATCTTAGCAGGTTTAGGTCTGGTTAGTACTTGGATGAGAGACTGCCTAGGAATACCAGGTGCTTTAAGCTTTTGGGCTTTCTTTCCTACTTATATAATGTACTGGCGATTTAGATGGGCTGGTCTTTAAATAGCCCTCTCTTTGCAGCAGTCTTCGCTTACGGCCATACCAAACCTGAGGGCGCTAGAGAGCTAGTGAGAAACAGGAAGTGTGTTTGGCTATAGGGAGGTGAGAAAGGCTCACCCAAACTTTTGTGTTGTTTTTTTGCGTTGTTTTTGTTCAAGATAAGTATTTTTGTTTCTAGTTTTTTGTGTTATTTTGTTATTTGTCCTCCCAACAGCTTGCTGTTTGGGAGGGATCGTTTAGTTTTGTGTTTTTTGTTAAAATGGACGGATTAACGGCTACAGACATGGATTTGGCAAAAAAGACAAGGCAGCTAACTGAAAATGGACTGGATCAAAGACAACGAGAAAAGGATTACCCAGAAAGGCGAATGAAACGGATCTATACCAAGGAAGCAACGGTAGTGATTGATTGACGGAGGTACAAGATGGGAGAGCAGAGGACATTATAGAGCATTGAAAGACAAGATCGAAGTGACTAGCATACTAGCGGTAAGACCAAAAATGATGAAACAATATGAAATTACATTGGAAAAAGAGGAAGATATTGAGAAACTGGAAGAAGGATTGATGATTAAAGGAAAGACTTGTGAAATTAAAAAGTTGAACAATAAGGATTTTGCTGTATCTTTCATGCATCTGCCTGCTTACTTGGAGGATGACGATATTTTAAAGAAGCTGGAGGGATGGGGGGTGACTCCTATCTCACAGATCAAAAGGAGATTCTACCCAGGCACCCGCTGCATTGAGGATGGAACGAGGTTCCTGAGAGTACGGTTTCCAAAAGAGGTGGCTTCCCTGCCCTACAGCACGAGAATGGAGACGGAAGAAGGACCTCAGTATTTCAGGGTGATACATAGCCAGCAGGTGAGAACCTGTAGGTTATGTATGAGCCCTGAACACATGATGAAGGACTGTCCTGACTTCAAATGCTATAAGTGCTCGGAAAGGGGACATTTCGCGAGGGACTGTAATGCGGTGAGGTGCCCGGACTGCAGGCTTGTGTTAAACAAGTGCGAGTGCTGGTTCGGAGAACAACATCAGGAGGAAGAGCAGGGGTGTGGGCAGATGCATGAGGAAGCCGGTGAAGAGGAGCTACACGAAAACACGGAAGGGACACCAAGAGAGGATACCACAAGCACGGACGTTGAAGAGGAAAGTGAAAGGACTGGATCAACGCAGTGCAGTGAGGAAACGGGGTCACTGATGGAAATAACTGATACTTTACAGATTCAACTGGAAAAGACAGAGGATCAGGAGTGGGTCAGCGAGGATGGGAGAATGGACAAAGACAGTGAATGCATCGACGATGCCGGCACTACAGGAATCAATAAAAGAAGAAGACAAACTAAGGTAACACCAAATTTAGAGAAAGCCAAAAGAAAAGTATTAAAACAAGGATGTGATGAAAAACAAGACAGTGGGGAAATGGTAAAGGAAGGAGAGTGAATGAACTGACAAAATGGGGATTTTATGGCTTTTATTTTATTTTATGGTGCTGAAAATTGTGACTTTTAATGCTAGAGGATTAATGAATGTTTATAAATTTGAAAAGGTGAAGGAATTGTGTAGAAATGAAGATGTGATTTTATTGCAAGAGACAAACTGGAAAGAGAATGTTATGGAGGATATTAGAAAAAGATGGGAAGGGGAATTACTTGTTAACAATGAAGAGGAAAAAATGGGAGGAGGAGTGGCGGTTTTAATAAGAAAAGACAGAGGTATAAAGACAAAACTTATATATAATGATAAAAAAGGAAAATGTATGGTGGTAGAAATCGAAATGGAAGAAGACAAATTTGTTCTAGTGAACGTGCACGCTCCCAATGGAGAAAAAGAAAAGAAAATATACTTTAATGTTTTAGCTGATGTAATTGAAAAATGGGGGAAGGTGGTGATTGCAGGGGATTTTAACACTGTTTTTAGTAAAATGGATATGGCAAATGGGATGGTTTTTAAATCCGATGGGGGTAGAAAAGAATTAAGGTCATTGATGGAAGAGAAAAATATGATTGATGTGTGGCGGGAAAGAAATGGAAAAAAGAAGGAATTTTCAAGAAGACAGTTGGTGGGGAATTTTATGTGCCAAACCAGAATAGACTATTTTTTAAGTACCAGAAATCTTGAATGTTTCATTGATGGAATATTTTACAAAGAAACGACCTTAAGCGATCACAAAATGGTTTTAATGACGATGGATTTTAAAAGACAAACAAAGGGACCTGGGGTGTGGATTTTAAACACTGAGGTTTTAAAGAATGAAAGTTTTAAAAAAGAGATTGAAATGATATTAGATGGGAGGAAAAAAGACCTGATGTATATGGAAGACAAAAGGCAATGGTGGGAAAATGTTAAGTATGATATTAAGAAATATTCTATGAACTACTGTAATTTATTACAAAAGGTTAAAAGAACCAAGGAGAGAGAAATAAGGAGAACTCTAAAAGAGGAGTTAAATAAAAACCAAGTAGATGTGCAAAAAGTAATTGAAATAGAAAATACGTTGAGAAAAATAGAAGAGGAGAAATGCAAGGGGGCAATGTTGAGAAGCAAAGCAAAATATACGGTGGAAGGGGAAAAATGTAACAGATTCTTTTTTAATCTTGAGAAAAGCAGGGGGAGAGCGGAAACAATTAAAGAACTTAAAAGTAGCAATGGAATGGTGGTCTCAGATACAGAGGGGATTTTAAAAGAAGTGAAATCATTTTATGAGGAACTTTTTAAGTCTGAGGGGGGAGATGAGGAAAAAAGGAATATTTTGTTGCAACAGATAACAAGGAAAGTTGGCGAACAGGATAAAAAAATATGTGAAAGGGAAATAGAAACTGAAGAGATCATACATGCCATAAATCAATTAAGAGTGAGGAAAAGCCCCGGAGTAGATGGTATTGGAAGTGAGTTTTACAAAGTTTTTAAAGAAAAAGTAAGCGTGATTTTAAATGAAATTTTTGAAGAAGTTTTTAAAAAAGAAAGAGTAAGCCCAAGAATGGGGCTAGGATTAATGAAAATAATATACAAGAAAAAAAGAGACAAAACTGAGCTGAAAAATTTTAGACCCATTACAATGCTAAACACTGATTTTAAAATTTTAGCCAAGGTCTTAGCAAACAGATTAAAAAATGTCATGCCAAATATAATAGAAACAAACCAGGCGTATGGAGTAAAGGCGAGAGATATAGCAGATGTTACTAGCAGCATTAGAGATATAGCAGGGTATATAAAAGAAAAAGGCAAAAGTGCTTATGTTATTAGTATGGATTTTGAAAAGGCTTTTGACAGAGTTGAACATGGCTTTTTATTTGCAGTTTTAAAGGAATTTGGGTTTGGGAATAATTTTATTAAATGGATTTCGGTTTTATACAGGGATATTTTTACAAAAGTAAAATGCAATGGTTTTTTAACTCAACCTTTTAAAGTTTTAAGATCCATAAGACAGGGGTGTCCATTGTCGGCGCAGTTGTACTCATTGGTAGCAGAACCTTTAGGGCTTTTAATAAATAGAGAAAAAAGAATAAATGGAATACAAATGGAAGAGGGAGAAGAATTAAAGAAAATATTTCAATATGCTGATGACACGACAATTGTGGTTGAAAATGTAGAAAGTGTTAAAAGAGTGATGGAGAAAACAAAACTGTATTGTGAGGGTTCGGGTGCAAAGATAAATGAAGAAAAAACTGTATACATGAAATATGGAAGGGCAGAGGTTCTTACAGGGGTCTGTAAGTTTACAGAGGTGCAAGAAATAAAGATTTTAGGAATAATTGTAGCAAAGAATGAAAAGGAGGCTA
>NW_020529177.1:12500-21160 GCF_003368295.1 Carassius auratus
GATATACAATTGGTGAAAGGAAATACTTAAAGGAGGCGACTGTGATTGTGAATGTGGAGAATGTAAGTGAAGTGAGAGCTGTGGATATTATTAAAGCGGTGACGGACAAATGTGGATATGGTAAAATCTTAGCACTGAGGCCAAGACAAGGAAAGGAATATGAACTGACAATGGAAAAAGAAGAAACGTGTGATGAACTGACTGAGGGATTGTTAATTAAAGGAGTGAACTGTGAGATAAAGAAACTCCAAAACAGAGATTATGTTGTCTCTTTCATGCATCTGCCCGTCTACCTTGCTGATGAAGAGATTTTAAATAAACTGGAGGTTTGGGGGGTTTCCCCAATTTCAAAAATAAAGCGGCGTGTTTATCCGGGCACCAGCATCGAGGATGGGACAAGATATGTAAAGGCGCGGTTTCCGAAGGAGGTGGCCTCCCTACCGTACAGCACAAAAATAGAAACGGCAGAGGGTCCACAATACTTTCGGGTGATGCACAGCCATCAGGTGAAGACTTGTCGGCTGTGCATGAGCCCAGATCATGTGGTGAAGGACTGCCCGGAGTTTAAGTGCCATAAATGCGAGGAAAGAGGCCACTTCGCGAGAAACTGCAATGCTGTGACGTGCCCGGAGTGCAATTTGGTTTTAAATAAGTGTGAGTGTTGGATGCAGGGTGAGGAGGAGGAGCAGCAGCAGGTGGGCGGGCAGGTGCATGAAAGAGACAACGAGCAGCGAGACGTTGGAGAAAGGGTATGTGGTAAAGGACTGGAATTAAATAAGGATATAGAACAACAGAAAGAGTGTACCGAACCAATCATACAAACACAACAGGATGGGGGAATTTGGACACAGATGGATTTGACAGACAGCTTGCAAAATGCTTTGGATAATGTGGAACTGGTTGTTGAAAGGAATAAAGTACTGAGTGATGCACAACAGGAGGGAATTTTATGTACACCGATGGATGTGACGGACAGTGTGCAAAAGGAGATGGACGGGATAGAAATTAATGATGCTACAAAAGAGTGTGAACAAGGAAAAGAAAATGAGGAGACGCAGGGGAAATCATCAAAAAGAAGAAGATCTGTAAAGGTAATACCTAATCTTGATACTGCAAGAAAAAGAATGCTTAAAGAAGATGGGATTGAGTGTGCAAATAAGTATGAGCTGCTAAAAGGTTTGGAGGAGATGGACTGAGTTTATGGGTTTTATGCATGTTTTTATATGTTTTATGCTTTTAAGAATTGTTACTTTTAATGCTAGAGGGCTTTCAAATGTAGGAAAATTTGAAAAGGTGAAAGAAATGTGTAAAAGAGAGGATGTGATTTTATTACAAGAAACTAACTGGAGGGAAGAGTACATGACTGAAATAAGAAAAAGGTGGAGTGGAGAGATTTTTTATAACAATGGTGATGGGGAGGCTGGGAAGAGGTGTGCGATCTTAATAAAAGAAAACTGTGGAGTATCATGTAAAACAATATATAATGACATAGATGGGAAATGTATTGCGGTTGAAATGGAGTATGAGGAGAAAAAAGTTATTGTAGTTAATATTCATGCACCGACTGTAGAAAATGAAAAGAAGGAATATTTTAATGTATTAAGAGATTTTTTAA
The DNA here is from genome assembly GCF_003368295.1 of Carassius auratus. Classification (NCBI taxonomy): domain Eukaryota; kingdom Metazoa; phylum Chordata; class Actinopteri; order Cypriniformes; family Cyprinidae; genus Carassius; species Carassius auratus. The sequence goes on from NW_020529177.1 coordinate 14,116, forward strand.
AAAAGCATAAAGAAGTTATTATGATGGGTGATTTTAATACAGTTTTCAGTAAATTAGAAATTGGTGAGGGAATGGTTTTTAAAAATGATAAAGGAAGAAAAGAACTGAAATTATTAATGGAAGAAAATAATATGATTGATGTATGGAGAGAAAGAAATGAAGAAAATAAAGAATATTCAAGGAGGCAATTAGTAGGGAATTTTATGTGTAAGACAAGGATTGATTTTATTTTGTGTACAAGGAACATTGAAGGTTTTATTGGTAACATGGAATATGTAGAATCAAGCTTAAGTGACCATAAACCACTTTTTATACAAGTAGACTGGAGTTCAGTGAAAAGAGGGCCGGGTGTATGGGTTTTAAATGTAGAGGTTTTGAAGAATGAGGAGTATGTGTTAAGTATTAAAGAAATTATTGAAAAAGAAAAGGAGAATGAAATGTACAGTGAAGATAAAAGGATATGGTGGGAAAATGTTAAATATTTAGTAAAAAAATTCACAATAAAATATTGCAAATTAATACAGATGTGTAAGAGGAAGAAGGAGAGAGAAATAAGAGAAAAATTGGAAAAGGAATTAAATGACAATGGGAAAGATATACAAAAAATAAAAGAATTGGAGGGATTATTGAAAGACATGGAAGAGAAAAAATATGAAGGTGCAAGACTAAGGAGTAAAGCTAAATATACGGTGGAGGGTGAAAAATGTACAAAGTTTTTCTTTGATCTAGAAAAAATAAGAGGGAAAGCTGGAATGATTAAAGAAATAAGAGGGAAAAATGGTGTAGTGGTGGAAACAAATGAGGAAATATTAAAAGAAGTAAAAGCATATTATGAAAATCTGTTTAGTACTGAGGGGTTGAAAGAAGAAGAGAAACTGGAGTTACTAAATCAAATAAAAACAACAGTAGGAGAAGTAGACAAAAAAGACTGTGATGAAGAGATAAGAGAAGAAGAGATAAAAAGAGCAATAAGTGAATTAAACAAAAATAAAAGTCCAGGTATAGATGGTTTGGGGAGTGAATTTTATATAGTTTTTAAAGATTTTTTAACCAGTATTTTAAAAGAAGTATATGAAGACATTTTTAAAAAAGAGGAAATGAATCAGAGAATGGGGATGGGATTAATAAAGTTGATATATAAAAGAAAAGGAGATAAAGTAGACCTAAAAAATTATAGACCAATTACAATGCTGAATACAGATTTGAAAATTTTAACAAAAGTTTTAGCCAATAGATTGAAAGAGGTAATGCCAACCATAATTAAAACAAATCAAGTGTATGGAGTAAAAGGGAAAGATATAGCGGATACAACTTTAAGTATAATAGATAGAATAAGATATATGAAAGAAAAAAACAAAAAAGGATATGTTATTAGTTTGGATTTTGAAAAGGCCTTTGATAGAGTGGAGCATGATTATTTATTTGGAATTTTAAGAAGGTACGGGTTTGGGGATAATTTTGTCAAGTGGATTACAATTTTATACAGGGGAGCAATAACAAGAATACAGTGTAACGGTTTTTTAACAGAATGTTTTAAAATTACTAGGTCAATAAGACAAGGATGTCCATTATCGGCGCTTTTATATTCTTTAGTTGCAGAACCATTGGGATTAGTTGTTAAAATAGATGAAGACATAAGAGGGATAAACATTGAAGGAAGTGGGGGAAATGAAAAAATATTTCAATATGCAGATGATACAACAATAATAGTTAAGGATATAGAGAGTGTTAATAAAGTAATGGAAGTGGTACAGATGTTTTGTAGGGGATCAGGAGGCAAGTTAAATGAAGGAAAAACAACATATGTGAGATTTGGAGGAGTAAATGTTTTAACTGATTATTTTCATTTTAAAGAAACAAAAGAAATAAGGATTTTAGGTGTTCTAATGGGAAAAGATGAAAGGAATGTTAAAGAAAAAATGTGGGAAGAAATAGTAGGAGGAATTGAAAGAAGGTTAAATTTTTGGAAATTGAGGACTTTAAGTTTAAAAGGGAAGGTTTTAATTTTAAATGTGTTAATGATGTCAAAGTTGTGGTATGTTTTATATGTGACTGCTATGCCAGTGTGGGTGGAGAAAAGGTTGAAAAAATGTTTTTTAGATTTTTATGGAATGGTAAACCGTCAAGAATTGCATACAGTACATTAATAGGAGAAGTAGGGAAAGGAGGGATGGGATTAATTGATGTTGAACAGAGAAAAAATAGCTTAAGAGTTAAAATAGTAAAAAAATATCTAGATGATGGTCACAAAGCAGCATGGAAAAAGACAATGGAATATTTTTTAAACAAATGTGGGGATTTTAACATGGGGGATGGGATTTTATGGATGAAAGCTAAGAATTGGATGACAGAGTGCTTACCAGAGTTTTATAGGGAAATGTTTAGTGCCTGGGGAAAATTTTTAGACAAAGTTGAGTATGATCCACATGGGAGAGAAAACATTTTAAATCAACCTCTCTTTTTAAACAAAAACATTTTAAAACAAGACAAAGAATTGTTTTTAAAGAAATGGATGGATGTGGGGATAACAAGAGTGAGAGATGTTTTGTATGAATTTAAAGAAGGGTTTTTACCGACACAATTTATTGTAGATGCAATGGAGGAGGCAAAAGAGGATTACAGTGAACAAGAAATAAAAAATAAATATGAAATCATTAAAAATGCAATACCTAAAGAGTGGATAAAAAGAATAGAAAGTATGGAAGGAGAGCCAAAAGAGAAATGTATTCATGTGAAGTTTGGGGAAAAAATGTATGATTTTAAGGAATGTACTGTGAAAATGATTTATTGTGCTTTTAGAGATGATGTTTTTAAAGAGCCGATTGTAAATGGATACTGGGTGCAGAAATTCAAAGATTTAAAAAAAGAGTGTATATGGAGAAACATGACGGGGAAATGTGTGGAAACCAAATTGGAATGTTTGGAGTATTTTATAAGGCATAAAGTGGTTTTTACTGATGTAATTTTAAATAAAATAGGAATGGAAGAAAATGCTCTGTGTAAAGTGTGCCAGGAAGAGGAAGAGGGGATTTTACATATGTTTTTACATTGTAGAGAACTAGAGGACTTATTAAGGAAATGTAAATGTTTAATCAAAGATGTGACTGAGGAGTGGGATGAAAATATAATGGAATGGAATAGAGTTGTCATGTTTGGTTGGGAAAAAAAGTGTAAAAACAAAAGTTTCATTAATCTGTGTGTAATGCTAATGAAAAGTGCAATATGGGACAGAAGAACTGTGGCTAAAAAGGAAAAAATTGTGTTGGATGTTTGGAGTGTGTTTAAAAGAAAAACAGAATTATATATCGAAAGACTGTATGTTTACTTTAAAGGTGTAAATATGTTAGACTCTTTTTATGATGTTTTTACCCCAAAGGTCTGTTGTGTTTTAAAAGATTTAATGTGGAAGTTGCCAGAATGTGGAAGAGTTTTTTAAATTATCTATGTAAAGGACAGAGGTGTAATGTAGAGATGTGTAAAGACGATGCTCTGTATTTTCTATTGATTGTGCTTAATCTATTGTATTTTATTGATTGAAATTTCTTAATAAAAAAAAAAAAGGAAAAAAAAAAAGGCTATGCCGATCTCGTCTGCTCTCGGAAGCTAAGCAGGTTTGGGCCTGGTTAGTACTTGGATGGGAGACCGCCTGGGAATACCAGGTGCTGTAAGCTTTTTGGAAACTTTTCACTTAGTATATAATAATTTAGCCAAAAAATAGAGCCAATGCCCGATCTCTGAATATTAGCAGGTTTGGGCCTGGTTAGTACATGGTTTGGAGACTGCCTGGGAATACCAGGTGCTTTAAACTTTTTGGAAAATTTCACGATTTATATAATAATCTTGCAAAAAAAAAAAAAAAAAAAGTCAATGCCCGATATCTGAATCTTAGCAGGTTTAGGTCTGGTTAGTACTTGGATGAGAGACTGCCTAGGAATACCAGGTGCTTTAAGCTTTTGGGTTTTCTTTCCTACTTATATAATGTACTGGCGATTAGATGGGCTGGTCTTTAAATAGCCCTCTCTTTGCAGCAGTCTTCGCTTACGGCCATACCAACCTGGCTATGCCCGATCTCGTCTGCTCTCGGAAGCTAAGCAGGTTTGGGCCTGGTTAGTACTTGGATGGGAGACCGCCTGGGAATACCAGGTGCTGTAATCTTTTTGGAAACTTTTCACTTAGTATATAATAATTTTGCCAAAAAATAGAGTCAATGCCCGATCTCTGAATATTAGCAGGTTTGGGCCTGGTTAGTACATGGTTTGGAGACTGCCTGGGAATACCAGGTGCTTTAAACTTTTTGGAAAATTTCACGATTTATATAATAATCTTGCAAAAAAAAAAAAAAAAAAAAAAAAAAAGAGTCAATGCCGATCTCTGAATCTTACCAGGTTTAGGTCTGGTTAGTACTTGGATGAGAGACTGCCTAGGAATACCAGGTGCTTTAAGCTTTTTTGAAACTTTTCACTTTGTATATAATAATTTAGCCAAAAAATAGAGTCAATGCCCGATCTCTGAATATTAGCAGGTTTGGGCCTGGTTAGTACATGGATGGGAGACTGCCTGGGAATACCAGGTGCTTTAAACTTTTTGGAAAAATTTCACGATTTATATAATAATCTTGCAAAAAAAAAAAAAAAAAAAAAGTAAATGCCCGATATCTGAATCTTAGCAGGTTTAGGTCTGGTTAGTACTTGGATGAGAGACTGCCTAGGAATACCAGGTGCTTTAAGCTTTTGGGTTTTCTTTCCTACTTATATAATGTACTGGCGATTAGATGGGCTGGTCTTTAAATAGCCCTCTCTTTGCAGCAGTCTTCGCTTACGGCCATACCAACCTGGCTATGCCCGATCTCGTCTGCTCTCGGAAGCTAAGCAGGTTTGGGCCTGGTTAGTACTTGGATGGGAGACCGCCTGGGAATACCAGGTGCTGTAAGCTTTTTGGAAACTTTTCACTTAGTATATAATAATTTTGCCAAAAAATAGAGTCAATGCCCGATCTCTGAATATTAGCAGGTTTGGGCCTGGTTAGTACATGGTTTGGAGACTGCCTGGGAATACCAGGTGCTTTAAACTTTTTGGAAAATTTCACGATTTATATAATAATCTTGCAAAAAAAAAAAAAAAAAAAATGAGTCAATGCCCGATCTCTGAATCTTACCAGGTTTAGGTCTGGTTAGTACTTGGATGAGAGACTGCCTAGGAATACCAGGTGCTTTAAGCTTTTTTGAAACTTTTCACTTTGTATATAATAATTTAGCCAAAAAATAGAGTCAATGCCCGATCTCTGAATATTAGCAGGTTTGGGCCTGGTTAGTACATGGATAGGAGACTGCCTGGGAATACCAGGTGCTTTAAAACTTTTGGAAAATTTCACGATTTATATAATAATCTTGCAAAAAAAAAAAAAAAAGTCAATGCCCGATATCTGAATCTTAGCAGGTTTAGGTCTGGTTAGTACTTGGATGAGAGACTGCCTAGGAATACCAGGTGCTTTAAGCTTTTGGGTTTTCTTTGCTACTTATATAATATACTGGTGATTAGATGGGCTGGTCTTTAAATAGTCCTCTCTTTGCAGCAGTCTTCGCTTACGGCCATACCAACCTGGCTATGCCCGATCTCGTCTGCTCTCGGAAGCTAAGCAGGTTTGGGCCTGGTTAGTACTTGGATGGGAGACCGCCTGGGAATACCAGGTGCTGTAAGCTTTTTGGAATCTTTTCACTTAGTATATAATAATTTTGCCAAAAATAGAGTCAATGCCCGATCTCTGAATATTAGCAGGTTTGGGCCTGGTTAGTACATGGTTTGGAGACTGCCTGGGAATACCAGGTGCTTTAAACTTTTTGGAAAATTTCACGATTTATATAATAATCTTGCAAAAAAAAAAAAAAAAAAAAAAAAGTCAATGCCCCGATATCTGAATCTTAGCAGGTTTAGGTCTGGTTAGTACTTGGATGAGAGACTGCCTAGGAATACCAGGTGCTTTAAGCTTTTTTGAAACTTTTCACTTGTATATAATTAATTTAGCCAAAAATAGAGTCAATGCCCGATCTCTGAATATTAGCAGGTTTGGGCCTGGTTAGTACATGGATGGGAGACTGCCTGGGAATACAGGTGCTTAAACTTTTTGGAAATTTCACGATTTATATAAAATCTTGCAAAAAAAAAAAAAAAAAAATAAATGCCCGATATCTGAATCTTAGCAGGTTTAGGTCTGGTTAGTATTGATGAGAGACTGCCTAGGAATACCAGGTGCTTTAAGCTTTTTGTGGTTTCTTTCTACTTATATAATGTACTGGCGATTAGATGGGCTGGTCTTTAAATAGCCTCTCTTTGCAGCAGTCTTCGCCTTACGGCCATACCAACCTGGCTATGCCCGATCTCGTCTGCTCTCGGAAGCTAAGCAGTTTGGGCCTGTTAGTACTTGGATGGGAGACCGCCTGGGAATACCAGTGCTGTAAGCTTTTTGGAAACTTTTCACTTAGTATATAATAATTTGCCAAAAAATAGAGTCATGCCCGAATCTCTGAATGATTAGCCAGGTTTGGCCTGGTTAGTACATAGGTTGGAGATCTGCCTGGGAATACCTAGGCTGCTTTAAATCTTTTTGGAAAAATTTCACGATTTAATATAATAATCTTGCAAAAAAAAAAAAAAGTCAATGCCCCCTATCTGAATCTTAGCAGGTTTAGGTCTGGTTAGTACTTGGATGAGAGACTGCCTAGGCCAGGTGCTTTAAGCTTTTGGGTTTTCTTTGCTACTTATATATAATGTACTGGTGATTAGATGGGCTGGCTTTAAATAGTCCCTCTCTTTGCAAGCAGTCTTCGCTGGGCATACCAACCTGGCTATGCCCGATCTCGTCTGCTCTCGGGTAGCTAAGCAGGTTTGGGCCTGGTTAGTACTTGGATGGGAGACCGCCTGGGAATACCAGGTGCTGTAAGCTTTTGGAATCTTTTCACTTAGTATATAATAATTTTGCCAAAAAATAGAGTCAATGCCCGATCTCTGAATATTAGCAGGTTTGGGCCTGGTTAGTACATGGTTGGAGA
>NW_020529178.1:0-2500 GCF_003368295.1 Carassius auratus
CTAAAAAGGTTTGGAGGAGATGGACTGAGTTTATGGGTTTTATGCATGTTTTTATATGTTTTATGTTTTTAAGAATTGTTACTTTTAATGCTAGAGGGCTTTCAAATGTAGGAAAATTTGAAAAGGTGAAAGAAATGTGTAAAAGAGAGGATGTGATTTTATTACAAGAAACTAACTGGAGGAAGAGTACATGACTGAAATAAGAAAAGTGGAGTGGAGATTTTTTTATAACAATGGTGATGGGAGGCTGGGAAGAGGTGTTGCGATCTTAATAAAAGAAAACTGTGGGGTATCATGTAAAACATATATAATGACATAGATGGGAAATGTATTGCGGGTTGAAATGGAGTATGAGGAGAAAAAAGTTATTGTAGTTAATATTCATGCGCACCGACTGTAGAAAATGAAAAGAAAGGAATATTTAATGTTAAAGAGATTTTTTTAAAAAGCATAAAGAAGTTATTATGATGGGTGATTTTTAAAACAGTTTTCAGTAAATTAGAAATTGGTGAGGGAATGGTTTTTAAAAATGATAAAGGAAGAAAAGAACTGAATTATTAATGGAAGAAAATAATATGATTGATGTATGGAGAGAAAGAATGAAGAAAAGAAAGAATATTCAAGGAGGCAATTAGTAGGGAATTTTATGTGTAAGACAAGGATTGATTTTATTTTGTGTACAAGGAACATTGAAGGTTTTATTGGTAACATGGAATATGTAGAATCAAGCTTAAGTGACCATAAACCACTTTTTATACAAGTAGACTGGAGTTCAGTGAAAAGAGGGCCGGGTGTATGGGTTTTAAATGTAGAGGTTTTGAAGAATGAGGAGTATGTGTTAAGTATTAAAGAAATTATTGAAAAAGAAAAGGAGAATGAAATGTACAGTGAAGATAAAAGGATATGGTGGGAAAATGTTAAATATTTAGTAAAAAAATTCACAATAAAATATTGCAAATTAATACAGATGTGTAAGAGGAAGAAGGAGAGAGAAATAAGAGAAAAATTGGAAAAGGAATTAAATGACAATGGGAAAGATATACAAAAAATAAAAGAATTGGAGGGATTATTGAAAGACATGGAAGAGAAAAAATATGAAGGTGCAAGACTAAGGAGTAAAGCTAAATATACGGTGGAGGGTGAAAAATGTACAAAGTTTTTCTTTGATCTAGAAAAAATAAGAGGGAAAGCTGGAATGATTAAAGAAATAAGAGGGAAAAATGGTGTAGTGGTGGAAACAAATGAGGAAATATTAAAAGAAGTAAAAGCATATTATGAAAATCTGTTTAGTACTGAGGGGTTGAAAGAAGAAGAGAAATTGGAGTTACTAAATCAAATAAAAACAACAGTAGGAGAAGTATACAAAAAAGACTGTGATGAAGAGATAAGAGAAGAAGAGATAAAAAGAGCAATAAGTGAATTAAACAAAATAAAAGTCCAGGTATAGATGGTTTGGGGAGTGAATTTTATATAGTTTTAAAGATTTTTTAACCAGTATTTTAAAAGAAGTATATGAAGACATTTTTAAAAAAGAGGAAATGAATCAGAGAATGGGGATGGGATTAATAAAGTTGATATATAAAAAGAAAAGGAGATAAAGTAGACCTAAAAAATTATAGACCAATTACAATGCTGAATACAGATTTGAAAATTTTAACAAAAGTTTTAGCCAATAGATTGAAAGAGGTAATGCCAACCATAATTAAAACAAATCAAGTGTATGGGAGTAAAAGGGAAAGATATAGCGGATACAACTTTAAGTATAATAGATAGAATAAGATATATGAAAGAAAAAAACAAAAAAGGATATGTTATTAGTTTGGATTTTGAAAAGGCCTTTGATAGAGTGGAGCATGATTATTTATTTGGAATTTTAAGAAGGTACGGGTTTGGGGATAATTTTGTCAAGTGATTACAATTTTATACAGGGGAGCAATACAGAATACAGTGTAACGGTTTTTTAACAGAATGTTTTAAAATTACTAGGTCAATAAGACAAGGATGTCCATTATCGGCGCTTTTATATTCTTTAGTTGCAGAACCATTGGGATTAGTTGTTAAAATAGATGAAGACATAAGAGGGATAAACATTGAAGGAAGTGGGGGAAATGAAAAAATATTTCAATATGCAGATGATACAACAATAATAGTTAAGGATATAGAGAGTGTTAATAAAGTAATGGAAGTGGTACAGATGTTTTGTAGGGGATCAGGAGGCAAGTTAAATGAAGAAAAAACAACATATGTGAGATTTGGAGGAGTAAATGTTTTAACTGATTATTTTCATTTTAAAGAAACAAAAGAAATAAGGATTTTAGGTGTTCTAATGGGAAAAGATGAAAGGAATGTTAAAGAAAAAATGTGGGAAGAAATAGTAGGAGGAATTGAAAGAAGGTTAAATTTTTGGAAATTGAGGACTTTATGTTTAAAAGGGAAGGTTTTAATTTTAAATGTGTTAATGGTGTCAAAGTTGTGGTATGTTTTATATGTGACTGCTATG
>NW_020529178.1:7500-20000 GCF_003368295.1 Carassius auratus
TGGGAATACCAGGTGCTTTAAACTTTTTGGAAAATTTCACGATTTATATAATAATCTTGCAAAAAAAAAAAAAAAAAAAAAAAAAAAAGTCAATGCCCGATATCTGAATCTTAGCAGGTTTAGGTCTGGTTAGTACTTGGATGAGAGACTGCCTAGGAATACCAGGTGCTTTAAGCTTTTGGGTTTTCTTTCCTACTTATATAATGTACTGGCGATTAGATGGGATGGTCTTTAAATAGCCCTCTCTTTGCAGCAGTCTTCGCTTACGGCCATACCAACCTGAGGGCGCTAGAGAGCTACAGGAAGTGTTGGCTGCAGTTTGGAGAGGAAGGCTCTCCTCCATTTTGATTTTTCTGTTAGTGTTTGTTTTGTGAGTTGTTTTTGGACTTTTAGTTTATTTTTTGTGTGGTTTTTCAGTTTTAAACCACCTAACAGCAGCATCTTGCTGGCTGGAAGGTGGTTAATTTTTTGTAGAGATGTTCCGATACCCTTTTTCTCTTCCCGATACCGATTCCGATACCTGGGCTCAGGGTATCGGCCGATACCGAGTACTGATCCGATACCTGGGTGTGTATCTGTATATACAGCTGTATATACTACTAGCCCTGTGTAAATTGCTAGAATTTTTTTATGGTGTGCTTCAGACAGATCCCTCAATAAAACATGAACAAATACATGGTGAACTACTGTATTTATTACAGTATTTTTATTATCTAACATGAATTTGACAGTATTATTTATTTTCTTATGCAAAAAAGAACTTCAAATGCAGCCAAAAATCTAACACCGCAAACTAAAAAAGGTATTTAAGTTTTACAATATAACTGTATAAAAAAACTGCAACAAATAAGTCTAGGAATATAAAAAAAGATCTATTAATCAGATAATCTCTTTACAACAAAACAAGTAAAAAACAAGCAACCATCTAGGCATAATTATTATTATTATAGAGACGTATTATTATTACTGTAGGCTACAACAGTAGCTTTATATATTGTCAATTTACTCATGTAAACCAAACATTTATTTTAATGGGCTGCCATGAAGATCTTTGAGTGTCTGTGTTTATGATATGACAGTATTCTCAAATGAAACGGTAAATTCTCATGAAGTGACGGTTTATGCGTTCGTGTCCTCATGACACACAGCAGAGACTACAAAACAGCGAGCTCTCGCGCATCTGTGCCAGTCACCCACAGAGATGTAGATTTTGCGGGAGTAATATTTAAATAGTATTTTGCAGTTTAATATTCACAGACACTAGTATATATTCGGCTACTGTCTGGAGCCCTGCGCTTTGACTTACACGGAAGCGACTGAACGCAGCTGCCGGTACTGAATATACTCGAGAGTCTGTAACTACCGGTACTACAGTGACATACTGCTAACCACTGATCTATAATATAGAAGCAGCTTCACTGTCTTATGGCAGTTTAGAATGTGATGAGTGATCCAGTCATATATAGATCAGGGCTGCTAACGCGTTTTCATTTCTTCTTCGCTGCTCTAAACAGGGGTTGCTTGTGGCAACACAGCACAACTTCCTGTGTTTTCAATGCATTTTGAGCAGCGAAGAAGAACCGTGCAGCGGTTAGGCAAAGCTTGCGGTCATAACTAGGTCTTTTTTAAGAAAATGGTATCGGATCGGTATATGGGTTCATGTATTCGCCGATGCCGATGCCAGAATTTGTTGTGGTATCGGAGATATTTCCGATACTAGTATCGGAATCGGAACATCTCTAATTTTTTGTTTGTATTTTTTTACAATGGATGGATTATTGGCAAACGACACTGGACTGGCTGGAGAAACACGCATGGTAAACGACACTGGACTGGCTGGAGAGACACGCATGGCAAACGACACTGGATTGGCTGGAGAGACACGTAAGGCAAACGACACTGGACTGGCTGGTGAGACACGTATGGCAAACGACACTGGATTGGCTGGAGAGACACGTAAGGCAAACGACCCTGGACTGGAGTATCGACAACGAGCAGGACACGGTAAAAAACAAGATGCAAGAGATAAATTTCGTGAAAGGAAATACTTAAAGGAGGCAACTGTGATTGTGAATGTGGAGAACGTAAATGAGGTGAGAGCTGTGGATATTATTAAAGCGGTGACGGACAAATGTGGATATGGGAAAATCTTAGCACTAAGGCCAAGACAAGGAAAGGAATATGAACTGACAATGGAAAAAGAAGAAACATGTGATGAACTGACTGAGGGATTGTTAATTAAAGGAGTGAACTGTGAAATAAAGAAACTGCAAAATAGAGATTATGTTGTTTCCTTCATGCACCTGCCCGTCTACCTTGATGATAAAGACATTTTTAGAAAATTGGAGGGATGGGGAGTTAATCCCATATCAAAATTAAAAAGAAGATGCTACCCGGGCACTGAAATAGAGGATGGAACAAGGTTTTTAAAAGTGCGATTCCCCAAGGAGGTGGCATCATTGCCCTACAGCACAAAGCTGGAAACAGCAGAAGGGCCGCAGTACTTTAGGGTGATGCACAGCCACCAGGTGAAGACCTGTAAGCTGTGCATGAGCCCAGATCACCTGCTTAAAGAATGCCCTGAATTTAAGTGTCACAAGTGCGAGGAAAGGGGACATTTCGCAAGGGACTGCAACGCGGTCAGATGCCCGGAGTGTCAAAAAATTTTAAATAAGTGTGAGTGTTGGATGGAGGGAGAGGAAGGAGGTCTGGAGCATCAGGTGGACGGACAGGTGCATGAAGGAAACACTGAAGAGGAAGGAGATACTGATGAAGGACAAGGGGATGAAGGATTACCATAGAAGGAAACAGGAGGAGGAACAGGCAACCAAGAGAAAGAAGAAGAAGGAAAAAATAATTTTATGGATGAGGAACAAACAGTAGAACAGAATACTCAATTGACAGAAATGGAAATATCGGACAGTTTTAAAAATCTTTTGGATAATGTGGAGAGTGATGGACAAGGAATGCATGATCAAAACAAAGAAATGGGCAGTGAAGAAGAAACAAGGATGGACAACATGGGAAAAGACAGAGGGGAGAGAGGACAAAGTAGAAGGAGAACATTAAAGGTAAAACCAAATGTGGAAAATGTAAGAAAAAAGTTAATGACAAGGGGCCGAGTAAAAAGTGTAAACAGATATGAAGTGTTAAGAGTGCTGGAGGGAGAAGATAAATAATGTTTTTAAGGTATTTATTTTTATTTCTTTTAATGGTTTTAAGTTGTGTTACTTTTAATGCAAGGGGACTGATGGACATGGGTAAATTTGAAAAGGTGAAAGAAATGTGTAAAAGAGAGGATGTGATTTTATTACAAGAAACTAACTGGAGGGAAGAGTACATGACTGAAATAAGGAAAAGGTGGAGTGGAGAGATTTTTTATAACAATGGTGATGGGAGGCTGGGTAGAGGAGTTGCAATTTTAATAAAAGAAAACTGTGGGGTATCATGTAAAACAATATATAATGACATAGATGGGAAATGTATTGCGGTTGAAATGGAGTACGAGGAGAAAAAAGTTATTGTAGTTAATATTCATGCACCAACTGTAGAGAATGAAAAGAAGGAATATTTTAATGTATTAAGAGATTTTTTAAAAAAACATAAAGAAGTTATTATGATGGGTGATTTTAATACCGTTTTCAGTAAATTAGAAATTGGTGAGGGAATGGTTTTTAAAAAAGATAAAGGAAGAAAAGAACTGAAATTATTAATGGAAGAAAATAATATGATTGATGTATGGAGAGAAAGAAATGAAAAAAAGAAAGAATATTCAAGGAGGCAATTAGTAGGGAATTTTATGTGTAAGACGAGGATTGATTTTATTTTGTGTACAAGGAACATTGAAGGATTTATCGGTAATATTAAATATGAAGAATCAAGCTTAAGTGACCATAAACCAATTTTTATACAAGTAGACTGGAGTTCAGTGAAAAGAGGGCCGGGTGTATGGGTTTTAAATGTAGAGGTTTTGAAGAATGAGGCGTATGTTTTAAGTATTAAAGAAATTATTGAAAAAGAAAAGGAGAATGAAATGTACAGTGAAGATAAAAGGATATGGTGGGAAAATGTTAAATATTTAGTTAAAAAATTCACAATAAAATATTGCAAATTAATACAGATATGTGAGAGGAAGAAGGAGAGAGAAATAATAGAAAAATTGGGAAAGGAATTAAATGAGAATGGGAAAGATATACAAAAAATAAAAGAATTGGAGGGAATATTGAAAGAAATGGAAGAGAAAAAATATGAAGGTGCAAGACTAAGAAGTAAAGCTAAATATACTGTGGAGGGAGAAAAATGTACAAAGTTTTTCTTTGATCTAGAAAAAATAAGAGGGAAAGCTAGAATGATTAAAGAAATAAGAGGGGAAAATGGTGTAGTGGTGGAAACAAATGAGGAAATATTAAAAGAAGTAAAAGCATATTATGAAAACCTGTTTAGTACTGAGGGGTTGAGGGAAGAAGAGAAATTTGAGTTACTGAATAAAATAGAAACAACAGTAGGAGAAATAGACAAAAAAGAGTGTGATGAAGAGATAAGAGAAGAAGAGATAAAAAGAGCAATAAGTGAATTAAACAAAAATAAAAGTCCAGGTATAGATGGTTTGGGGAGTGAATTTTATATCGTTTTTAAAGATTTTTTAACCAGTATTTTAAAAGAAGTGTATGAAGACATTTTTAAGAAAGAGGAAATGAATCAGAGAATGGGGATGGGATTATTAAAGTTGATATATAAAAGAAAAGGAGATAAAGTAGACTTAAAAAATTATAGACCAATTACAATGCTGAATACAGATCTGAAAATTTTAACAAAAGTTTTAGCTAACAGATTGAAAGAGGTAATGCCAACCATAATTAAAACAAATCAAGTGTATGGAGTTAAAGGAAGAGATATAGCGGACACAACTTTAAGTATAATAGATAGGATAAGATATATGAAAGAAAAAAACAAAAAAGGATATGTTATTAGTTTGGATTTTGAAAAGGCTTTTGATAGAGTGGAGCATGAATATTTATTTGGAATTTTAAGAAAGTACGGGTTTGGGGAAAATTTTATCAAGTGGATTACAATTATATATAGGGGAGCAATAACAAGAATACAGTGTAATGGTTTTTTAACTGAATGTTTTAAAATTACTAGATCAATAAGACAAGGATGTCCATTATCAGCGCTTTTATATTCTTTAGTTGCAGAACCATTGGGATTAGCTATTAAAATAGATGAAGACATAAGAGGGATAAACATTGAAGGAAGTGGGGGAAATGAAAAAATATTTCAATATGCAGATGATACAACAATAATAGTTAAAGATATAGAGAGTGTTAATAAAGTAATGGAAGTAGTACAGATGTTTTGTAGGGGATCAGGAGGTAAGATAAATGAAGAAAAAACAACATATGTGAGATTTGGAGGAGTAAATGTTTTAACAGATTATTTTCATTTTAAAGAAACAAAAGAAATAAGGATTTTAGGTGTTCTAATGGGAAAAGAAGAAAGGAATGTTAAAGAAAAAATGTGGGAAGAAATAGTAGGAGGAATTGAAAGAAGGTTAAATTTTTGGAAATTGAGGACTTTAAGTTTAAAAGGGAAGGTTTTAATTTTAAATGTGTTAATGGTGTCAAAGTTGTGGTATGTTTTATATGTGACTTCTATGCCAATGTGGGTGGAGAAAAGGTTGAAAAAATGTTTTTTAGATTTTTTATGGAATAGTAAACCGTCAAGAATTGCATATAGTACGTTAATAGGAGAAGTAGGGAAAGGACGGATGGGATTAATTGATGTAGAACAGAGAAAACATAGCTTAAGAATTAAAATAGTAAAAAAATATCTGGATGAGGGTCACAAAACAGCATGGAAAAGGACAATGGAGTATTTTTTAAACAAATGTGGGGATTTTAACATGGGGGATGGAATTTTATGGATGAAAACGCAGAATTGGATGACAGAAAGATTACCAGAGTTTTATAGAGAAATGTTTAGAGCCTGGGGAAAATTTTTAGACAAAGTAGAGTATGATCCACATGGGAGAGAAAACATTTTAAATCAACCTCTGTTTTTAAACAAAAACATTTTAAAACAAGACAAAGAAATTTTTTTAAAGAAATGGTTGGATGTGGGGATAACAAGAGTGAGAGATGTTTTATATGAATTTAAAGAAGGATTTTTACCGACACAATTTATTGTGGATGCAATGGAAGAGGCAAAAGAAGATTACAGTGAACAAGAAATAAAAAATAAATATGAAATCATTAAAAATGCAATACCTAAAGAGTGGATTAAAAGAATAGAAAGTATGGAAGGAGAACCAAAAGAGAAATGTATTAATGTGAAATTAGGGGAAAAACTGTATGATTTTAAGGAATGTACTGTGAAAATGATTTATTGTGCTTTTAGAGATGATGTTTTTAAAGAGCCGATTGTAAATGGATACTGGGTGCAGAAATTCAAAGATTTAAAAAAAGAGTGTATATGGAGAAACGTGACAGGGAAATGTGTGGAAACAAAATTGGAACGTTTGGAGTATTTTATAAGGCATAAAGTGGTTTTTACTGATGTTATTTTAAATAAAATAGGAATGGAAGAAAATGCTCTGTGTAAAGTGTGCCAGGAAGAAGAAGAGGGGATTTTACATATGTTTTTACAGTGTAGAGAGCTGGAGGACTTTTTATGGAAATGTAAATGTTTAATTAAAGATGTGACTGAGGAGTGGGATGAAAATGTGATGGAATGGAACAGAGTTGTGATGTTTGGTTGGGAAAAAAAGTGTAAAAACAAAAGTTTCATCAATCTGTGTGTAATGCTAATGAAAAGTGCAATATGGGACAGAAGAACTGTGGCTAAAAAGGAAAAAATTGTGTTGGATGTTTGGAGTGTGTTTAAAAGAAAAACAGAATTATATATTGAAAGACTGTATGTGTACTTTAAAGGAGTAAATATGTTAGACTCTTTTTATGATGTTTTTACCCCAAAGGTTTGTTGTGTTTTAAATGATTTAATGTGGAAGTTGCCAGAAAGTGGAAGAGTTTTTTAAAGTATCTATGTAAAGGGAAGATGAGTAATGTAGAGATGTGGAAGTTGCCAGAAAATGGAAGAGTTTTTTAAATTATCTATGTAAAGGGAAGATGTGTAATGTAGAGATGTGTAAAGTCAATGTTATGTATTTTCTATTGATTGTGTTTAATCTATTGTATTTTATTGATTGAAATTTCTTAATAAAAAAAAAAAAAAAAAAAAAAAAAAAAGGCTATGCACGATCTCGTCTGCTCTCGGAAGCTAAGCAGGTTTGGGCCTGGTTAGTACTTGGATGGGAGACCGCCTGGGAATACCAGGTGCTGTAAGCTTTTTGGAAACTTTTCACTTAGTATATAATAATTTTGCCAAAAAATAGAGTCAATGCCCGATCTCTGAATATTAGCAGGTTTGGGCCTGGTTAGTACATGGTTTGGAGACTGCCTGGGAATACCAGGTGCTTTAAACTTTTTGGAAAATTTCACGATTTATATAATAATCTTGCAAAAAAAAAAAGAGTCAATGCCCGATCTCTGAATCTTACCAGGTTTAGGTCTGGTTAGTACTTGGATGAGAGACTGCCTAGGAATACCAGGTGCTTTAAGATTTTTTGAAACTGTTCACTTTGTATATAATAATTTTGCCAAAAAATAGAGTCAATGCCCGATCTCTTAATATTAGCAGGTTTGGGCCTGGTTAGTACATGGATGGGAGACTGCCTGGGAATACCAGGTGCTTTAAGATTTTTTGAAACTGTTCACTTTGTATATAATAATTTTGCCAAAAATAGAGTCAATGCCCGATCTCTGAATCTTAGCAGGTTTAGGTCTGGTTAGTACTTGGATGAGAGACTGCCTAGGAATACCAGATGCTTTAAGATTTTGGGTTTTCTTTCCTACTTATATAATGTACTGGCGATTAGATGGGCTGGTCTTCAAATAGCCCTCTCTTTGCAGCAGTCTTCGCTTACGGCCATACCAACCTGGCTATACCCGATCTCGTCTGCTCTTGGAAACTAAGCAGGTTTGGGCCTGGTTAGTACTTGGATGGGAGACCGCCTGGGAATACCAGGTGCTGTAAGCTTTTTGGAAACTTTTCACTTAGTATATAATAATTTTGCCAAAAAATAGAGCCAATGCCCGATCTCTGAATATTAGCAGGTTTGGGCCTGGTTAGTACATGGTTTGGAGACTGCCTGGGAATACCAGGTGCTTTAAACTTTTTGGAAAATTTCACGATTTATATAATAATCTTGCAAAAAAAAAAAAAAAAAAAAAAAAAGTCAATGCCCGATATCTGAATCTTAGCAGGTTTAGGTCTGGTTAGTTCTTGGATGAGAGACTGCCTAGGAATACCAGGTGCTTTAAGCTTTTGGGTTTTCTTTCCTACTTATATAATGTACTGGCGATTAGATGGGCTGGTCTTTAAATAGCCCTCTCTTTGCAGCACTCTTCGCTTACGGCCATACCAACCTGGCAACGCTAGAGTGCTAGCAGGAAGTGAGGTGGCAGTAGTGGGTGAGAGTAGGCTCACCATTGTTGTTTGTAAACCCATTTTTTGTTTAAAGTTAGCTTTTTTTCTGTTTTTCTGTTTTGTTTTGTTTTTAAGTTCAAACACTTCCCAGCAGCCTAGGCTGTCTGGGGAGGATTTTTATTTTTGGAGGTTTTGTTTTGTTATTTTTTCAAAATTGGACTGATTACATGGAAATGAACAAGGAAATGGCTTTGACACGGAAAACACTACAGGACAACGGCTTGGATACAACGAGGCAAAGAAACTGATTACGGAACAACGGTGGATACAACGGCAAGAACTGATTATTTATTCAAGGAAGCAACTGTAATTGTGGATCTGGCAGAGGTGAGAGATGGATCGGTGCAGGATATTATCAAAGAAGTGAATGAAAAAATTGGAGGAGGAAAGATTTTGGTGATAAGACCAAGACAAGGCAAAGAATTTGAGATCACATTATCAAATGAAGAGGAGTGTGAAAAGCTAGAGGATGGACTAAGAATCAAGCAACAATTTTGTGAGATTAGAAAGCTACAAGTAAGAGAATATGTTGTTTCTTTTATGCATTTGCCTGCATATGTTGATGACAAGGATATATTAGATAAATTGGAGGCATGGGGTGTAACTCCCTCAACCAACATTAAGAGAAGAACATATCCGGGTACTGAAATAGCAGATGGTACGAGATATGTAAAGGTCAGGTTCCCAAAGGAAGTTGTATCTCTACCATATAGCAGCAAGTTTGAGACTGCTGAGGGCACACAGTACTTTCGGATTATACACGATCGGCAGGTGAAAACCTGTAGATTGTGTATGGATCCAGGACATGTATTTAAAGATTGCCCGGACTTTATTTGTTACCAGTGCAAAGAGCAGGGGCACTTGGCAAGAAGCTGCAATGCAGTGAAGTGCCCGGAATGTAGGAAAGTGTTGGTGAGGTGCGAATGTTGGATGGGGGAGGGAGAAAATAGTAGTGAACAAGAAACAGATATGGTTGTTAATGTGGGTGGGCAAAAGCAGAGGGAAACCGAGATGGACAATGTTTTAAACAAGGAGAGGGAAGATTGTGGACTGGGAGAGGAAAATGAAGAGGAAGAACATCAAGCAGACACAGGAGGAGAGGAAAAAGAAAATGATGGAGAAAAAACAATATCACAAGGGACGGTGCAAAGGACCATGGAAATAAGCAAAGAACAGGAGGAACAAAAAAACAATGAGGAAGATTATCAGGAGGGGAGAATGGAGAGAAAAGGAGAAGAGAAACACTGTGGACTGAGAGAGGACAATGGAGAGAAAGAACATCAGGGGGACACAGGAGAAAAGAAGAAAGAACTAGATGTAGAAATAACAACATCTCAATGGACTGTGCAAAAGACTATGGATATGAGCGAGGAACATGGGGAACAACAAAACGACGAGGAAGGTTATCAGGAGAGGAGAATGGAGAGAAAAGGAGAAGAGAAACGTAGGAAAGAACGAGAAGGAATACAAAGAAGAAGAACTTTAAAGGTAACACCCAATATAGACATTGCAAAGAAAAGATTTTTAAGGCAAGGAATATTAAAAGACAAGGAGGGTTGTGAGAACAGATTTGATGTACTGAGAGATATGGAGCATGACTGAAAAAAAAATGAAATGTTTTAATTATTTATTTTATATTGTTTTTATGTTTTTAAGAGTTGTTTCATTTAATGCACGAGGTTTAATGGATGTGGAGAAATTTGAAAATATGAGGGAATTATGTAGAGGGGTGGATGTATTTGTATTACAAGAAACGAATTGGAAAAATTATTGTGTTAAAAGGTTTGAAAATTTATGGGATGGGAATATACATTGTAATAATGGTACAGAGAAAACTGGGAAAGGGGTTGCTATTTTAATAAGACGAGAGGTGTGTGAAAAAGAAAGTGTGGTGTTTAATGATGGAGCAGGGAAATGTTTAGCTGTTGAAATAGAAAAAGGAAATGAGAGATGTACAATATGTAACATACATGCTCCAAATGAAGAAAAGCAAAAGGTGGAATTTTTTTAAACAATATCTGCAAATGTAAGAATTAATGAAAGGGTGATTTTAATGGGGGATTTTAATACTGTTTTTACAGAATTAGACTTAGCAAGTAATATGGTTTTTTAAGACTGATAAGGGAAGGGAGGAGTTGAACAAACTGATGGGGGATTTTAAATTGATTGATGTGTGGAGAGAAAGAAATAGAACGAGCAGGCAATTTTCAAGAAGACAATTTGTTTTAAAAGAACTGAAACAAAGTAGGATTGATTATATTTTATGTACAGAGGAAATGCAAGGGAATATTACTAATGTTTATTATAAACGAGTTGGTCTTAGTGATCATTCTCTCTTATTTTTAACATTAGATTCTTCAAGTGTGAAAAGGGGAGGGGGAGTGTGGGTTTTAAATGCAAAGATTTTAAAGAGTAATGCATATCAGGAAAGTATTAAAGGGATTGTGGAAGAAAGCAAAATTAATAGAATGTATAGGGAAAAGAAAAGAGTATGGTGGGATAGTGTTAAGTGGGAAATAAAGACATGTTCAATAGAATACAGCAAAAATGTCAGAAAATTAGAAAAACAGAAGGAAACCGAATTAACCAAACTCCTGAATAATGAGTTAAGTAAAGTGTCAGAAAGCAATGGAAAAGAGGAAATTGAAAAAACAATAATGCTACAAGATAAATTAAAGATATTAGAAGAGGAAAAATGTAAGGGTGCAATTATAAGAAGTAAAGCAAAATATGCAGTAGAGGGAGAAAGATGCACAAATTTTTTCTTTAATTTAGAACAAAATAGGCAGAAGGCTGATCTATTGAAAGAAGTCTTAAATAAAAAAGGGGAAATAGAAACAGAAACTAAAGAAATTTTGAAAACAGTAAAGCAATATTACATGGACATGTTTAAGGGACAAGGTATAGGAAAAAATGATGAGGAGTTTTTGATTAAACAAATTAAATCTAAGTTAACAGGTGAGGACAGGATTTTGTGTGATGAAGAAATTAAGGAAGAAGAAATAGATATGACAATTCAACAGTTAAAACCTGGAAAGAGCCCTGGTGTGGATGGTTTGACTAATGAATTTTATAAAACTTTTAGAGAAATGTTAGTGCCAATTTTAAAAGAAGTTTTTGAAGAAATTTTCAAGAAGGGGGTGTTGAGTGAAAAAATGAAGATAGGCATGGTAAAAATGATTTACAAAAAAAGCGGTAATCCAAAAGATCTTAAAAATTTTAGACCTATATCCATGTTGAATACAGATTTTAAAATATTAGCAAAAGTATTAGCAAACAGATTAAAAAAGGTTTTACCAAAAATAATAAAAACAACACAGGCATACGGGGTGCAAGGAAGAGATATAGTAGATGTGGTTAAAAGTATAAGAGACACAATTTATTATATGAAGGAGAAGGGAAAGGGGGGATTTTTAATAAGTCTGGATTTAGAAAAGGCATTTGACAGGGTAGAGCATGAGTTTTTATTTGATGTTCTTAAGGCTTTTGGTTTTGGAGAAAATTTTAGAAAATGGATTTGGATTTTTTACTCAGATGTGTTAACATGCATAAAATGCAATGGTTTTTTAACGGATTGTTTTCAACCAACAAGGTCGATCAGGCAAGGATGCCCACTGTCTGCCTTACTTTACTCTCTGGTAGCCGAGCCACTTGGTTTGGCTATTAAGGCAGACAGAGAAATCAAAGGAATACAAATAAAGAACCATTTCCAAAGAGAAGCAGTGTATCAGTATGCAGATGATACAACCTTGTTGGTAGAAGACATCCAAAGTATTGATAGGGCAATGGGGATTTTAGAAAGATATTGTAAAGGGTCGGGAGCCAAAGTAAATGTGGGGAAAAGTGTGTGTATGAGGATTGGCAGAGTAGAGGAAATACCGCAGCATATACAATTCAAGGAGGAAATGCAGCACATCAAGATTTTGGGGTTGTGGGTTGGTATTGATTCTAATAAG
>NW_020529178.1:27500-40000 GCF_003368295.1 Carassius auratus
AAAATTTAGATGGGAAAAGTCTAGGGGAATGTTGATGGAGATAATGAGAGAAAAGGGGTTAATAGATGTGTGGAGGTATGAAAATCCAGAAAAAAGAGAATTTACTAGAAGGCAGTTAAGAGAAGGTATATTAAAACAGAGTAGAATAGATTTAGTGTTAGTTGAAGAGGAAATAATTAGATACATAGACGGGATAAAACATCAGGTAAATAGTTTAAGTGATCACGATAGTGTAAGGTTCAGAATCAAGGTAGGGAGTGAGGAGGTAGGAGGAGGGATGTGGATATTGAATGCAGGGTATATCGAAGAGGAAGAATATGAGATACAGATGAAGGATCTATTAAATAGGGAAGAAGAAAAGATAGATGAGTATACAAGAGACGGTGGATTAGAGGGTACAATAGCGGAGAGATGGGAGGAAATAAAGGATCAAATTAAGTTAATTAGTATAAAATACAGTAAGAAAAGAAGAGGAAAGATGAAGAAGGAGGAAATTATGCTTAGAGAAAGATTGAGAGAGGAGTTAGTTAAGGCTGAAGATGAAGAAGGATACAGTATGGAAAAATATATAGAGGTTAAGATGGCGCTAGAAAAATATGAAAGGGAGAAATGCAGAGGAGCTATTTTACGAAGCAAGGCAAAATATGCATTAGAAGGTGAGAAATGCACAGGGTATTTTTTAGGGCTAGAGAAAAGGAGACAAAGTAAAACGTATATAAATGAAATAAATACAAAAGAGGGCAAAACAACCAAAGACTATGTAGAGATTTTGGAGAGAGTTCAAGAATTCTATGGAGAATTATATAAGAGAGGAGAAGTGGATGAGAGAAGTATAGATGGAGTATTAGAAAGTATAGAAAATATTCTAAATAAGGAGGATGCAGAGTGGTGTGATAGAGAGATAGATGAGAAGGAAGTAGAAGCGGCAATAGGGGGGTTGAAAAGTGGAAAAAGTCCAGGGAGTGATGGGATTGGTATTGAATGGTATAAAACATATAGAGAAGAGGTAGCACCGATTTTAGTTAAAGTGTTCAAGGAGATGGAAAGAACAGGGATGGTGCAAGATAGAATGGTAGAGGGAGTGATAGCTCTGGTGTATAAGAAGGGGAATAGGTTGAATATAGAGAACTATAGACCAATCAGTCTATTAAATGTGGATTATAAAATACTGACTAAAGTTTTAGCGAACAGAGTGAAAAAAGTGATTGGAAGTATAGTGCAACCAACACAAAGTTACAGCATACCAGGCAGGGATATAGCAGACACGATAGGGACAGTTAGGGATGTGATAGAGTACATGAAACGAGATAAGAAGGGAGGAATAGTATTAGGGATAGATTGGAATAAAGCATTCGATAGGGTAGAACACAAATACTTATTTAAGGTATTAGAGAAGTTTGGATTTGGAAGTAGAATGATAGGGTGGGTGAAGAGACTATATGAGAAGGCAAAAAGTTGCATAAAAATAAATGGAGTATTAACAGACAGGTTTAAGATAGGAAGGTCAGTGAGACAGGGCTGTCCCCTGTCTGCATTATTATATGCAATTTCAGTAGAGCCTTTAGCCACTCTAATCAAGAGGGATAGAAGGGTAGTTGGTATTGAGTTGCCATATGGAGGAATGTGTACTATAAACCAATATGCAGATGACACTACAATTACAGTGAGGGAAGGAAACAGTGTAAAAAGAGTTATAGAGATAGTAAAGATGTTTGGGAAGGCATCAGGGGCAAAAATAAATGTAGATAAATCTGAATTAATGTATATAGGGGAGGTAGAGAGAGTAGAGGTAGGGATAAGAGTGGAGGAAAAATATATGAAAGTATTAGGGGTATATTTAGGGGTCGAAAGCAAAGAGGCAAGAGATGTGACCTGGGCTGGGGTAATTAATAAAATAAGAACAGTAAGTGCAACATGGAAAGGGAGGAAATTAAAGTTAAATGGGAAAGTAATAGTAGTAAATAGCCTGCTGTTGTCAGTTTGTGTTTATGTAATGAGTGTAATGGAAATGCCAGGGTGGGTGATGAATGAATTGAATAAAATTGTATGTGATTTTATATGGGAGGGAAAAGGTGTGAAAATTGCACAGAAAACATTGGTGGGTAAGAGATGGGAAGGAGGCTTAAGCTTGATGGATCTAGAAATAAAAAGGGCTGCGATGAGAATAAAAACGGTGAAAAAATATATGGGAGGGCTATGGGATTATGGGTGGAAGGAATTCTTAAGGAAATATATTGATGATGTGGGAGGAATAGGGGACAATGGATGGTATATGGGCTTTAAGCAATCAATGACGGAAGGAATACCAGAAATATATCGGGAAGTATTAGAGGCATGGAGACAGTTCCTTCCCAAAATAGAATATGAATGTGAAGACATACAGGTGATTAAAAATCTACCACTATTTCTCAACGAAAAGATTAAACATAAAAATAAAACATTGTATGAATGTAAATTCATAGAAGGGGGTATAAAACAAGTGAAGGACATTATGTATGAAGTTATTCCAGGATTTCTAAAAAATAACTGCATTTATGATACTGTGTGTGATCTGGAAGGAATGGAGAACAGAGAGAAAGTAAATAAAATATATGGAAAAATTAAATCAAGTATACCTTTGCAGTGGACTAATATGATCGAACGTGAATATGTATCTAACGTGGAAAAATGTATGCCGGAGATGTATGTGGATGATAATGCTAAGAAAAACAAATTTAAAAATATGAGTGTAAAGAATATATACAGGAGAATAATAGTTGATGTTATAAAAGAACCAGCATCAGAAAAGGTGTGGAAGAAAGTATTTGAAGATTTAGATGTGAAGAAAATATGGTCAAACTTAAACATAAAATACAACAGTATAGAGTGTGAGAATAATGACTTTCTGATAAGACATAATAGAATTTACACAAATGTGGTGTTAAACAAAATAAATAATGAGGTAAATGTCATTTGTGACGTATGTGGTAATGGCCATGAGAGTTTCTTACATTACTTTTTAAGATGTGAAGAGTTGGTGGATTTTTTTGATTTTCTTAAAAATCTGTTACTAGAAAACTGGAGTGTCAAAGTTGAGACCGAGGAGGAATGGGGAAAATTGTTTTTGTTTGGAACTTTCGGGAAAAGGAAATCAACTGACATTTGTTTAATTAATTTTGTTCTGAGTCATGCCAGACTAGCAGTAGTGCTAAGAAGGAACTATGCACATTTCGAAGGGAGAAAGGTAAAAGTAAAAGATATGTTTAAGTCAATGATACAAAGAGATGTAGAGTTGATTTGTAAGTATGGAGATAAAGAGGGGAAAGAGTTTTTTTGACTACAAATAAGTTCATACATCAAAATGTGGGGGAAGAAATATGTTTCAATTGGTAAAGAGTAACAATCTGGTTGAGAATGGCTGATGTCAATTAAGTAAATGTTAACATATTTGTGTGTATTTTATTTATGTTCTATATTTTTATTGCTGTATGATTATAAAAAATTAAGTTGATCAATTGGAAAAAACGAATCATACAAATGTATTGAAATGAAAGTCAATCGGATGGAATAATGCAATAGAAAACTGTGAATTGAAAGTTAAATAAAAAGATAAAAAAAAAGGCTATGCCCGATCTCGTCTGCTCTCGGAAGCTAAGCAGGTTTGGGCCTGGTTAGTACTTGGATGGGAGACGGCCTGGGAATACCAGGTGCTGTAAGCTTTTTGGAAACTTTTCACTTAGTATATAATAATTTTGCCAAAAAATAGAGTCAATGCCCGATCTCTGAATATTAGCAGGTTTGGGCCTGGTTAGTACATGGTTTGGAGACTGCCTGGGAATACCAGGTGCTTTAAACTTTTTGGAAAATTTCACGATTTATATAATAATCTTGCAAAAAAAAAAAAAAGAGTCAATGCCCGATCTCTGAATCTTACCAGGTTTAGGTCTGGTTAGTACTTGGATGAGAGACTGCCTAGGAATACCAGGTGCTTTAAGCTTTTTTGAAACTTTTCACTTTGTATATAATAATTTAGCCAAAAAATAGAGTCAATGCCCGATCTCTGATTATTAGCAGGTTTGGGCCTGGTTAGTACATGGATAGGAGACTGCCTGGGAATACCAGGTGCTTTAAACTTTTTGGAAAATTTCACGATTTATATAATAATCTTGCAAAAAAAAAAAAAAGTCAATGCCCGATATCTGAATCTTAGCAGGTTTAGGTCTGGTTAGTACTTGGATGAGAGACTGCCTAGGAATACCAGGTGCTTTAAGCTTTTGGGTTTTCTTTCCTACTTATATAATGTACTGGCGATTAGATGGGCTGGTCTTTAAATAGCCCTCTCTTTGCAGCAGTCTTCGCTTACGGCCATACCAACCTAGCTATGCCCGATCTCGTCTGCTCTCGGAAGCTAAGCAGGTTTGGGCCTGGTTAGTACTTGGATGGGAGGCCGCCTGGGAATACCAGGTGCTATAAGCTTTTTGGAAACTTTTCACTTAGTATATAATAATTTTGCCAAAAAATAGAGTCAATGCCCGATCTCTGAATATTAGCAGGTTTGGGCCTGGTTTTACATGGTTTGGAGACTGCCTGGGAATACCAGGTGCTTTAAACTTTTTGGAAAATTTCACGATTTATATAATAATCTTGCAAAAAAAAAAAAAAAAAAAAAAAAAGAGTCAATGCCCGATCTCTGAATCTTAACAGGTTTAGGTCTGGTTAGTACTTGGATGAGAGACTGCCTAGGAATACCAGGTGCTTTAAGCTTTTTTGAAACTTTTCACTTTGTATATAATAATTTAGCCAAAAAATAGAGTCAATGCCCGATCTCTTAATATTAGCAGGTTTGGGCCTGGTTAGTACATGGATGGGAGACTGCCTGGGAATACCAGGTGCTTTAAACTTTTTGGAAAATTTCACGATTTATATAATAATCTTGCAAAAAAAAAAAAAAAAAAAAAGTAAATGCCCGATATCTGAATCTTAGCAGGTTTAGGTCTGGTTAGTACTTGGATGAGAGACTGCCTAGGAATACCAGGTGCTTTAAGCTTTTGGGTTTTCTTTCCTACTTATATAATGTACTGGCGATTAGATGGGCTGGTCTTTAAATAGCCCTCTCTTTGCAGCAGTCTTCGCTTACGGCCATACCAACCTGGCTATGCCCGATCTCGTCTGCTCTCGGAAGCTAAGCAGGTTTGGGCCTGGTTAGTACTTGGATGGGAGACCGCCTGGGAATACCAGGTGCTGTAAGCTTTTTGGAAACTTTTCACTTAGTATATAATAATTTTGCCAAAAAAATAGAGTCAATGCCCGATCTCTGAATATTAGCAGGTTTGGGCCTGGTTAGTACATGGTTTGGAGACTGCCTGGGAATACCAGGTGCTTTAAACTTTTTGGAAAATTTCACGATTTATATAATAATCTTGCAAAAAAAAAAAAAGAGCCAATGCCCGATCTCTGAATCTTACCAGGTTTAGGTCTGGTTAGTACTTGGATAAGAGACTGCCTAGGAATACCAGGTGCTTTAAGATTTTTTGAAACTTTTCACTTTGTATATAATAATTTTGCCAAAAAATAGAGTCAATGCCCGTTCTCTGAATATTAGCAGGTTTGGGCCTGGTTAGTACATGGTTTGGAGACTGCCTGGGAATACCAGGTGCTTTAAACTTTTTGGAAAATTTCACGATTTATATAATAATCTTGCAAAAAAAAAAAAAAAAAAAAAAATGAGTCAATGCCCGATCTCTGAATCTTACCAGGTTTAGGTCTGGTTAGCACTTGGATGAGAGACTGCCTAGGAATACCAGGTGCTTTAAGCTTTTTTGAAACTTTTCACTTTGTATATAATAATTTTGCCAAAAAATAGAGTCAATGCCCGATCTCTGAATATTAGCAGGTTTGGGCCTGGTTAGTACATGGATAGGAGACTGCCTGGGAATACCAGGTGCTTTAAACTTTTTGGAAAATTTTACGATTTATATAATAATCTTGCAAAAAAAAAAAAAAAAGTCAATGCCCGATATCTGAATCTTAGCAGGTTTAGGTCTGGTTAGTACTTGGATGAGAGACTGCCTAGGAATACCAGGTGCTTTAAGCTTTTGGGTTTTCTTTGCTACTTATATAATATACTGGTGATTAGATGGGCTGGTCTTTAAATAGCCCTCTCTTTGCAGCAGTCTTCGCTTACGGCCATACCAACCTGGCGGCGCTAGAGAGCCAACAGGAAGTGATAGGCTTGCAGCACAGAGAGAAAGGCTCAACTCTGTTTGTTTAAATTAACCGTCTGTTTCTACATATCCTGGTTTTCAGTTTTGATTTCTGTTTGGGACATTAGTTGCTGGATAGTTTTTGCTGACTTTAATAAATTCCCCCGACAGCTTAGGCTGTCTGGGGGACTTTTTTGACATTTTTCTCATTGTAGCATGCTGCAGATGCACAGCATGGCTGCAGATAAAGAAACAGAACTAACCATGATGAGAAAAAGTAGCAATGGGAGGAATGAAGAGGAGGAGCAAAGAAGAGGTGAAGTCAAACAAGCGGAGATCCAAAAGCAACAGGATTCAAGTAAAGTCACAGGACATTTGTGGGAAGAGGGAGAAGAAAACAGCAGAGCAGTGCAAGGAAAATCAAAAGGGAAGTACAACAAAGAGCTGACTGTGGAAGTAGAGGTGGAGGGAACTGAAAAGATTTCAATGATGGATTTACTGAAAGGAGTAAAGAAGGAGTGTGGAGAAGTGATTGGCTGCAGGGTGAGAGGTGAAAGGGTCTATGAGCTCACAATGAAGGATGAAGAGGCAAAGAGGAAACTAATGGATGGAGTGAGAGTGAAAGGAGTGATGGTGCATGCCAGGGATATAATGAATAATGATATGGTGGTGTCCTTTATCAATCTGCCTGTGTATTTAGAGGATGAGAAGATACTCGCCAAGCTACAGGAGTGGGGAGTACGACCACTTTCACCAATCAAACGCCGGGTGTGGCCTGGAACAGATATAGTTGATGGGACACGTTTCTTAAAAGTTCGCTTCACAGAACAGGTATGTTCACTACCATACTCCACAAAGTTTGAGACTCTGAGAGGCACCGAATATTTTCGTGTCATCCATGATAGGCAAATACGTGTTTGCAGACTCTGTATCAAGCCAGGGCACATAATTAGAGAGTGCCC
The DNA here is from genome assembly GCF_003368295.1 of Carassius auratus. Taxonomy (NCBI): domain Eukaryota; kingdom Metazoa; phylum Chordata; class Actinopteri; order Cypriniformes; family Cyprinidae; genus Carassius; species Carassius auratus. The sequence goes on from NW_020529178.1 coordinate 34,645, forward strand.
TGAATTAAAATGCTTCAAGTGCAATGGTGGAGGCCATTATGCAAGAGATTGTGAAGAATGGATGGGATTAGAGAGAGAGCGAGTGGACGGTAAAAAAAAAGGTGAAAGGAGGAGCAGTGTTCTGACAGAGGAGCAAGAGGAGGAAACAACTGATGTGGTGAGCGGTGGAGAGAAAGACGGAGCTGAAGATAGTGAGAGAAGAAGCAAAATGGAATGGCGAGACACAGCTGAAAGTTTCAGTGAAGCGGATGAGGAGGAGGAGGAGGAGGAGATGGAGCAGTCGGAAGTGATCGAAGAAGAGGAGGAGACAGATGAAAGTAATGTGAAAGAAAGAGGTAAAGAAGAGGCAAAGAAAAATACTGCACAGAAACTGATAGAAAGCAGAGGTGGAGAAAAGGGAGACAGTGAAAAGAAAGATGGACTGAAAACAAAGATTATAAGACTGAGTTCAAAGAGGAAGTCTGAGATGGACGGAGAACAGGTTGAGCAGATAAAAGAACCACGAGCGGGTATGTGATGTATGAATGAACTGTGCATGTGTTCCTGGTTTTGTTTAGTTTTTCTTCTGGGTTACTCTCATGGCCACTGTAACTTCAATAAACATAAATGGGTTAAGGGATAAAAACAAGATGAAAAAACTATTATTTACTTATCGGAGTGATATAATCTGTATACAGGAGACAAACTGGGAGGAGGATAAAGTAAAGGAGATGAGAGAAGAGTGGAGAGGGGACATATACTATAATAATGGTGCAAAAAATGCAACAGGTGTGGCAATATTATTTAAAAAAGATATTGTAGAAGGTATAAGAGAGGTGTATAAAGACCAGAGGGGAAGGATCTTGGTGGTTGAATTCATGTATAGAGATATGGATTTTAGATTAATAAATATATATGTTCCAAATATAGAAGGGGACAGGAGGGAAATTTTGAAAGAGTTAAAAGGATTGATTGTGGGGAAATGTATTATAGTGGGAGATTTTAATATAAAATGTAGCAGATTGGACGTGGGAAAGGGGGTAAAATTTAGATGGGAAAAGTCTAGGGGAATGTTGATGGAGATAATGAGAGAAAAGGGGTTAATAGATGTGTGGAGGTATGAAAATCCAGAAAAAAGAGAATTTACTAGAAGGCAGTTAAGAGAAGGTATATTAAAACAGAGTAGAATAGATTTAGTGTTAGTTGAAGAGGAAATAATTAGATACATAGACGGGATAAAACATCAGGTAAATAGTTTAAGTGATCACGATAGTGTAAGGTTCAGAATCAAGGTAGGGAGTGAGGAGGTAGGAGGAGGGATGTGGATATTGAATGCAGGGTATATCGAAGAGGAAGAATATGAGATACAGATGAAGGATCTATTAAATAGGGAAGAAGAAAAGATAGATGAGTATACAAGAGACGGTGGATTAGAGGGTACAATAGCGGAGAGATGGGAGGAAATAAAGGATCAAATTAAGTTAATTAGTATAAAATACAGTAAGAAAAGAAGAGGAAAGATGAAGAAGGAGGAAATTATGCTTAGAGAAAGATTGAGAGAGGAGTTAGTTAAGGCTGAAGATGAAGAAGGATACAGTATGGAAAAATATATAGAGGTTAAGATGGCGCTAGAAAAATATAAAAAAGGGAGAAATGCAGAGGAGCTATTTTACGAAGCAAGGCAAAATATGCATTAGAAGGTGAGAAATGCACAGGGTATTTTTTAGGGCTAGAGAAAAGGAGACAAAGTAAAACGTATATAAATGAAATAAATACAAAAGAGGGCAAAACAACCAAAGACTATGTAGAGATTTTGGAGAGAGTTCAAGAATTCTATGGAGAATTATATAAGAGAGGAGAAGTGGATGAGAGAAGTATAGATGGAGTATTAGAAAGTGTAGAAAATATTCTAAATAAGGAGGATGCAGAGTGGTGTGATAGAGAGATAGATGAGAAGGAAGTAGAAGCGGCAATAGGGGGGTTGAAAAGTGGAAAAAGTCCAGGCAGTGATGGGATTGGTATTGAATAGTATAAAACATATAGAGAAGAGGTAGCACCGATTTTAGTTAAAGTGTTCAAGGAGATGGAAAGAACAGGGATGGTGCAAGATAGAATGGTAGAGGGAGTGATAGCTCTGGTGTATAAGAAGGGGAATAGGTTGAATATAGAGAACTATAGACCAATCAGTCTATTAAATGTGGATTATAAAATACTGACTAAAGTTTTAGCGAACAGAGTGAAAAAAGTGATTGGAAGTATAGTGCAACCAACACAAAGTTACAGCATACCAGGCAGGGATATAGCAGACACGATAGGGACAGTTAGGGATGTGATAGAGTACATGAAACGAGATAAGAAGGGAGGAATAGTATTAGGGATAGATTGGAATAAAGCATTCGATAGGGTAGAACACAAATACTTATTTAAGGTATTAGAGAAGTTTGGATTTGGAAGTAGAATGATAGGGTGGGTGAAGAGACTATATGAGAAGGCAAAAAGTTGCATAAAAATAAATGGAGTATTAACAGACAGGTTTAAGATAGGAAGGTCAGTGAGACAGGGCTGTCCCCTGTCTGCATTATTATATGCAATTTCAGTAGAGCCTTTAGCCACTCTAATCAAGAGGGATAGAAGGGTAGTTGGTATTGAGTTGCCATATGGAGGAATGTGTACTATAAACCAATATGCAGATGACACTACAATTACAGTGAGGGAAGGAAACAGTGTAAAAAGAGTTTTAGAGATAGTAAAGATGTTTGGGAAGGCATCAGGGGCAAAAATAAATGTAGATAAATCTGAATTAATGTATATAGGGGAGGTAGAGAGAGTAGAGGTAGGGATAAGAGTGGAGGAAAAATATATGAAAGTATTAGGGGTATATTTAGGGGTCGAAAGCAAAGAGGCAAGAGATGTGACCTGGACTGGGGTAATTAATAAAATAAGAACAGTAAGTGCAACATGGAAAGGGAGGAAATTAAAGTTAAATGGGAAAGTAATAGTAGTAAATAGCCTGCTGTTGTCAGTTTGTGTTTATGTAATGAGTGTAATGGAAATGCCAGGGTGGGTGATGAATGAATTGAATAAAATTGTATGTGATTTTATATGGGAGGGAAAAGGTGTGAAAATTGCACAGAAAACATTGGTGGGTAAGAGATGGGAAGGAGGCTTAAGCTTGATGGATCTAGAAATAAAAAGGGCTGCGATGAGAATAAAAACGGTGAAAAAATATATGGGAGGGCTATGGGATTATGGGTGGAAGGAATTCTTAAGGAAATATATTGATGATGTGGGAGGAATAGGGGACAATGGATGGTATATGGGCTTTAAGCAATCAATGACGGAAGGAATACCAGAAATATATCGGGAAGTATTAGAGGCATGGAGACAGTTCCTTCCCAAAATAGAATATGAATGTGAAGACATACAGGTGATTAAAAATCTACCACTATTTCTCAACGAAAAGATTAAACATAAAAATAAAACATTGTATGAATGTAAATTCATAGAAGGGGGTATAAAACAAGTGAAGGACATTATGTATGAAGTTATTCCAGGATTTCTAAAAAATAACTGCATTTATGATACTGTGTGTGATCTGGAAGGAATGGAGAACAGAGAGAAAGTAAATAAAATATATGGAAAAATTAAATCAAGTATACCTTTGCAGTGGACTAATATGATCGAACGTGAATATGTATCTAACGTGGAAAAATGTATGCCGGAGATGTATGTGGATGATAATGCTAAGAAAAACAAATTTAAAAATATGAGTGTAAAGAATATATACAGGAGAATAATAGTTGATGTTATAAAAGAACCAGCATCAGAAAAGGTGTGGAAGAAAGTATTTGAAGATTTAGATGTGAAGAAAATATGGTCAAACTTAAACATAAAATACAACAGTATAGAGTGTGAGAATAATGACTTTCTGATAAGACATAATAGAATTTACACAAATGTGGTGTTAAACAAAATAAATAATGAGGTAAATGTCATTTGTGACGTATGTGGTAATGGCCATGAGAGTTTCTTACATTACTTTTTAAGATGTGAAGAGTTGGTGGATTTTTTTGATTTTCTTAAAAATCTGTTACTAGAAAACTGGAGTGTCAAAGTTGAGACCGAGGAGGAATGGGGAAAATTGTTTTTGTTTGGAACTTTCGGGAAAAGGAAATCAACTGACATTTGTTTAATTAATTTTGTTCTGAGTCATGCCAGACTAGCAGTAGTGCTAAGAAGGAACTATGCACATTTCGAAGGGAGAAAGGTAAAAGTAAAAGATATGTTTAAGTCAATGATACAAAGAGATGTAGAGTTGATTTGTAAGTATGGAGATAAAGAGGGGAAAGAGTTTTTTTGACTACAAATAAGTTCATACATCAAAATGTGGGGGAAGAAATATGTTTCAATTGGTAAAGAGTAACAATCTGGTTGAGAATGGCTGATGTCAATTAAGTAAATGTTAACATATTTGTGTGTATTTTATTTATGTTCTATATTTTTATTGCTGTATGATTATAAAAAATTAAGTTGATCAATTGGAAAAAACGAATCATACAAATGTAATGAAATGAAAGTCAATCGGATGGAATAATGCAATAGAAAACTGTGAATTGAAAGTTAAATAAAAAGATAAAAAAAAAGGCTATGCCCGATCTCGTCTGCTCTCGGAAGCTAAGCAGGTTTGGGCCTGGTTAGTACTTGGATGGGAGACGGCCTGGGAATACCAGGTGCTGTAAGCTTTTTGGAAACTTTTCACTTAGTATATAATAATTTTGCCAAAAAATAGAGCCAATGCCCGATCTCTGAATATTAGCAGGTTTGGGCCTGGTTAGTACATGGTTTGGAGACTGCCTGGGAATACCAGGTGCTTTAAACTTTTTGGAAAATTTCACGATTTATATAATAATCTTGCAAAAAAAAAAAAAAGAGTCAATGCCCGATCTCTGAATCTTACCAGGTTTAGGTCTGGTTAGTACTTGGATGAGAGACTGCCTAGGAATACCAGGTGCTTTAAGCTTTTTTGAAACTTTTCACTTTGTATATAATAATTTAGCCAAAAAATAGAGTCAATGCCCGATCTCTGATTATTAGCAGGTTTGGGCCTGGTTAGTACATGGATAGGAGACTGCCTGGGAATACCAGGTGCTTTAAACTTTTTGGAAAATTTCACGATTTATATAATAATCTTGCAAAAAAAAAAAAAGTCAATGCCCGATATCTGAATCTTAGCAGGTTTAGGTCTGGTTAGTACTTGGATGAGAGACTGCCTAGGAATACCAGGTGCTTTAAGATTTTTTGAAACTGTTCACTTTGTATATAATAATTTTGCCAAAAAATAGAGTCAATGCCCGATCTCTGAATATTAGCAGGTTTG
>NW_020529178.1:47500-55000 GCF_003368295.1 Carassius auratus
TTTGTTTAGTTTTTCTTCTGGGTTACTCTCATGGCCACTGTAACTTCAATAAACATAAATGGGTTAAGGGATAAAAACAAGATGAAAAAACTATTATTTACTTATCGGAGTGATATAATCTGTATACAGGAGACAAACTGGGAGGAGGATAAAGTAAAGGAGATGAGAGAAGAGTGGAGAGGGGACATATACTATAATAATGATGCAAAAAATGCAACAGGTGTGGCAATATTATTTAAAAAAGATATTGTAGAAGGTATAAGAGAGGTGTATAAAGACCAGAGGGGAAGGATCTTGGTGGTTGAATTCATGTATAGAGATATGAATTTTAGATTAATAAATATATATGTTCCAAATATAGAAGGGGACAGGAGGGAAATTTTGAAAGAGTTAAAAGGATTGATTGTGGGGAAATGTATTATAGTGGGAGATTTTAATATAAAATGTAGCAGATTGGACGTGGGAAAGGGGGTAAAATTTAGATGGGAAAAGTCTAGGGGAATGTTGATGGAGATAATGAGAGAAAAGGGGTTAATAGATGTGTGGAGGTATGAAAATCCAGAAAAAAGAGAATTTACTAGAAGGCAGTTAAGAGAAGGTATATTAAAACAGAGTAGAATAGATTTAGTGTTAGTTGAAGAGGAAATAATTAGATACATAGACGGGATAAAACATCAGGTAAATAGTTTAAGTGATCACGATAGTGTAAGGTTCAGAATCAAGGTAGGGAGTGAGGAGGTAGGAGGAGGGATGTGGATATTGAATGCAGGGTATATCGAAGAGGAAGAATATGAGATACAGATGAAGGATCTATTAAATAGGGAAGAAGAAAAGATAGATGAGTATACAAGAGACGGTGGATTAGAGGGTACAATAGCGGAGAGATGGGAGGAAATAAAGGATCAAATTAAGTTAATTAGTATAAAATACAGTAAGAAAAGAAGAGGAAAGATGAAGAAGGAGGAAATTATGCTTAGAGAAAGATTGAGAGAGGAGTTAGTTAAGGCTGAAGATGAAGAAGGATACAGTATGGAAAAATATATAGAGGTTAAGATGGCGCTAGAAAAATATGAAAGGGAGAAATGCAGAGAAGCTATTTTACGAAGCAAGGCAAAATATGCATTAGAAGGTGAGAAATGCACAGGGTATTTTTTAGGGCTAGAGAAAAGGAGACAAAGTAAAACGTATATAAATGAAATAAATACAAAAGAGGGCAAAACAACCAAAGACTATGTAGAGATTTTGGAGAGAGTTCAAGAATTCTATGGAGAATTATATAAGAGAGGAGAAGTGGATGAGAGAAGTATAGATGGAGTATTAGAAAGTGTAGAAAATATTCTAAATAAGGAGGATGCAGAGTGGTGTGATAGAGAGATAGATGAGAAGGAAGTAGAAGCGGCAATAGGGGGGTTGAAAAGTGGAAAAAGTCCAGGGAGTGATGGGATTGGTATTGAATGGTATAAAACATATAGAGAAGAGGTAGCACCGATTTTAGTTAAAGTGTTCAAGGAGATGGAAACAACAGGGATGGTGCAAGATAGAATGGTAGAGGGAGTGATAGCTCTGGTGTATAAGAAGGGGAATAGGTTGAATATAGAGAACTATAGACCAATCAGTCTATTAAATGTGGATTATAAAATACTGACTAAAGTTTTAGCGAACAGAGTGAAAAAAGTGATTGGAAGTATAGTGCAACCAACACAAAGTTACAGCATACCAGGCAGGGATATAGCAGACACGATAGGGATAGTTAGGGATGTGATAGAGTACATGAAACGAGATAAGAAGGGAGGAATAGTATTAGGGATAGATTGGAATAAAGCATTCGATAGGGTAGAACACAAATACTTATTTAAGGTATTAGAGAAGTTTGGATTTGGAAGTAGAATGATAGGGTGGGTGAAGAGACTATATGAGAAGGCAAAAAGTTGCATAAAAATAAATGGAGTATTAACAGACAGGTTTAAGATAGGAAGGTCAGTGAGACAGGGCTGTCCCCTGTCTGCATTATTATATGCAATTTCAGTAGAGCCTTTAGCCACTCTAATCAAGAGGGATAGAAGGGTAGTTGGTATTGAGTTGCCATATGGAGGAATGTGTACTATAAACCAATATGCAGATGACACTACAATTACAGTGAGGGAAGGAAACAGTGTAAAAAGAGTTTTAGAGATAGTAAAGATGTTTGGGAAGGCATCAGGGGCAAAAATAAATGTAGATAAATCTGAATTAATGTATATAGGGGAGGTAGAGAGAGTAGAGGTAGGGATAAGAGTGGAGGAAAAATATATGAAAGTATTAGGGGTATATTTAGGGGTCGAAAGCAAAGAGGCAAGAGATGTGACCTGGACTGGGGTAATTAATAAAATAAGAACAGTAAGTGCAACATGGAAAGGGAGGAAATTAAAGTTAAATGGGAAAGTAATAGTAGTAAATAGCCTGCTGTTGTCAGTTTGTGTTTATGTAATGAGTGTAATGGAAATGCCAGGGTGGGTGATGAATGAATTGAATAAAATTGTATGTGATTTTATATGGGAGGGAAAAGGTGTGAAAATTGCACAGAAAACATTGGTGGGTAAGAGATGGGAAGGAGGCTTAAGCTTGATGGACCTAGAAATAAAAAGGGCTGCGATGAGAATAAAAACGGTGAAAAAATATATGGGAGGGCTATGGGATTATGGGTGGAAGGAATTCTTAAGGAAATATATTGATGATGTGGGAGGAATAGGGGACAATGGATGGTATATGGGCTTTAAGCAATCAATGACGGAAGGAATACCAGAAATATATCGGGAAGTATTAGAGGCATGGAGACAGTTCCTTCCCAAAATAGAATATGAATGTGAAGACATACAGGTGATTAAAAATCTACCACTATTTCTCAACGAAAAGATTAAACATAAAAATAAAACATTGTATGAATGTAAATTCATAGAAGGGGGTATAAAACAAGTGAAGGACATTATGTATGAAGTTATTCCAGGATTTCTAAAAAATAACTGCATTTATGATACTGTGTGTGATCTGGAAGGAATGGAGAACAGAGAGAAAGTAAATAAAATATATGGAAAAATTAAATCAAGTATACCTTTGCAGTGGACTAATATGATCGAACGTGAATATGTATCTAACGTGGAAAAATGTATGCCGGAGATGTATGTGGATGATAATGCTAAGAAAAACAAATTTAAAAATATGAGTGTAAAGAATATATACAGGAGAATAATAGTTGATGTTATAAAAGAACCAGCATCAGAAAAGGTGTGGAAGAAAGTATTTGAAGATTTAGATGTGAAGAAAATATGGTCAAACTTAAACATAAAATACAACAGTATAGAGTGTGAGAATAATGACTTTCTGATAAGACATAATAGAATTTACACAAATGTGGTGTTAAACAAAATAAATAATGAGGTAAATGTCATTTGTGACGTATGTGGTAATGGCCATGAGAGTTTCTTACATTACTTTTTAAGATGTGAAGAGTTGGTGGATTTTTTTGATTTTCTTAAAAATCTGTTACTAGAAAACTGGAGTGTCAAAGTTGAGACCGAGGAGGAATGGGGAAAATTGTTTTTGTTTGGAACTTTCGGGAAAAGGAAATCAACTGACATTTGTTTAATTAATTTTGTTCTGAGTCATGCCAGACTAGCAGTAGTGCTAAGAAGGAACTATGCACATTTCGAAGGGAGAAAGGTAAAAGTAAAAGATATGTTTAAGTCAATGATACAAAGAGATGTAGAGTTGATTTGTAAGTATGGAGATAAAGAGGGGAAAGAGTTTTTTTGACTACAAATAAGTTCATACATCAAAATGTGGGGGAAGAAATATGTTTCAATTGGTAAAGAGTAACAATCTGGTTGAGAATGGCTGATGTCAATTAAGTAAATGTAAACATATTTGTGTGTATTTTATTTATGTTCTATATTTTTATTGCTGTATGATTATAAAAAATTAAGTTGATCAATTGGAAAAAACGAATCATACAAATGTATTGAAATGAAAGTCAATCGGATGGAATAATGCAATAGAAAACTGTGAATTGAAAGTTAAATAAAAAGATAAAAAAAAGGCTATGCCCGATCTCGTCTGCTCTCGGAAGCTAAGCAGGTTTGGGCCTGGTTAGTACTTGGATGGGAGACGGCCTGGGAATACCAGGTGCTTTAAGCTTTTTTGAAACTTTTCACTTTGTATATAATAATTTAGCCAAAAAATAGAGTCAATGCCCGATCTCTGATTATTAGCAGGTTTAGGTCTGGTTAGTACTTGGATGAGAGACTGCCTAGGAATACCAGGTGCTTTAAGCTTTTTTGAAACTTTTCACTTTGTATATAATAATTTAGCCAAAAAATAGAGTCAATGCCCGATCTCTGATTATTAGCAGGTTTGGGCCTGGTTAGTACATGGATAGGAGACTGCCTGGGAATACCAGGTGCTTTAAACTTTTTGGAAAATTTCACGATTTATATAATAATCTTGCAAAAAAAAAAAAAAGTCAATGCCCGATATCTGAATCTTAGCAGGTTTAGGTCTGGTTAGTACTTGGATGAGAGACTGCCTAGGAATACCAGGTGCTTTAAGCTTTTGGGTTTTCTTTCCTACTTATATAATGTACTGGCGATTAGATGGGCTGGTCTTTAAATAGCCCTCTCTTTGCAGCAGTCTTCGCTTACGGCCATACCAACCTGGCTATGCCCGATCTCGTCTGCTCTCGGAAGCTAAGCAGGTTTGGGCCTGGTTAGTACATGGATAGGAGACTGCCTGGGAATACCAGGTGCTTTAAACTTTTTGGAAAATTTCACGATTTATATAATAATCTTGCAAAAAAAAAAAAAAAAAAAGTAAATGCCCGATATCTGAATCTTAGCAGGTTTAGGTCTGGTTAGTACTTGGATGAGAGACTGCCTAGGAATACCAGGTGCTTTAAGCTTTTGGGTTTTCTTTCCTACTTATATAATGTACTGGCGATTAGATGGGCTGGTCTTTAAATAGCCCTCTCTTTGCAGCAGTCTTCGCTTACGGCCATACCAACCTGAGGGCGCTAGAGTGCAACAGGAAGTGAGTTGGCAGTAGTAGGAAGAGAGAGGCTCTTCCATTTTGTAGTTTGGTTTAGTTTTTTCGTTTGTTTGTGTGTTTTGAGTTTATATTAGTTAGTTGTTGTTGTTTTTTAACCCCAAACAGTTTATACTGTTTGGGGTTTTCATTTAAGAAAATGACGGATTTAACGGACAAAGGACACGGACTGGCAAAAGGAAATGAGATGAGGAACAGAGAATCAGGATATGTTGCAGACGAGATGGAAAGGAATATAAATGAAGACAATGGTGAAAGCAGGAATGAAACATGGGCAAAGGTGGTTTCAAGGAGAAAACCAGATGGAAAAACAAATGGACAGGACAGAAAAACAGCACTACAAACAACTGAAGGTACTGGAACTAATAAAGGAGTTGGTGAAAAAATAAATGATTTATCTCAACGACAGCAAATGATAAAGAGGTTGAGCCAACAAACAAAGTATCAGAGGCAATACAGAAAAGAAGCAACATTAACAATGACTGTAAAAGATATAGAACACACAACATTAATAATGATCATTAAATCAGTTGAAGAGAAAGTAGGAATTGGAAAACTGATCGGACTAAGAAGAAAGAATAACAATGAATTTGAAATGACTATGGAAAGTGAGTTGGACTGTGATTTACTGTTGAATGGAATCATGATTAACGGAAAAGAATGTGAGATAAGGAAACTGTGTGCAATAGAAAGAATGGTATCTTTCTTGAGTCTGCCCAGCTATATAGAAGATGAGGAAATTATTCAAAAACTGATAAATTGGGGAGTAACTCCCATTTTGCCTCTAAGAAGAAGATATCATCCGGGGACAACAGTGGCGGACGGAACACGTTTTCTAAAGGTAAAGTTTCCACAAGAAGTGACATCTTTGCCATATAATACCAGGTTCATGACTGAAGAAGGAGTGCAGTACTACAGAGTGATTCATGACAACCAGCTGAAGACATGCAGGATCTGTGTAAGTGTGGAACATGAGAAAAAGGACTGTCCGCAATTCAAATGTCGAGACTGTTTTGAGCAGGGGCATTATGCGCGGGACTGCAAAGTCCCACGGTGCCAAGGCTGCGACAAAGCAATCATGAGATGCAGATGTGAGATGGAACATGAGGTAAATGAAGACACAAATATGGACGTACAGGAGGTGATGGGAGATACTGCAACTGATCATTTAAATGATTCACTGCGGCAGACTCAAGGAGAGGAAGATGAACAGGACAATGAGAAAGAGGAGGAAACCAACAAAGATGGGAATGAAGAAAAGAGCAAAGATGGAGAACAAGGAATGGAGAAGGGAGAAAGAGAAGACAAAGAGGAAAGAATTTTAATTAACAAAGACTTTTCTAAGGAAAAGGAAGAAGTGGACATGACTGGGATGGACTATGAAAAAGGTCAAGAAAAGGATGAGGATAAGGGAATGAAGATACTGCCGGAGGTAAGAGAAGTGGAAAATGGGGGGAGGATTTTTGGTTTGGAAAATAAAGGAATAGAAAGACTGAATAGAGGTGTAAAAGCAAGAACAAAAGGTGGAGTTGACATTCAAAAGGTTCTTAAAAAGCAGAAAATAAGAAGAGATGCGCTAAAGGAAAGGAGGAAAAGTGGAAATGGGGGAAGCAAGACATGTTTTCTTTAAAGACAATGAAACTAATTGAGTGGTGGTTTTTGGTTTATCCTGTGTTTTCCTTAATGAGTTTTCTAAGTATTGTTTCATTGAATGCTAGAGACTTATCCCAAAGTCAAAGGTTTGAAAGATTGATGTGTCTGACTAAAAATAGGGATATGTTATGTCTACAAGGAATGAGGTGGGAAGATAAAATAAGTGATGAAATCAGAAAATTGTGGAATGGAGAAATGTATAGTAATTGTGATATAGGAAGGAAAAGAGGGGTCGCTATTTTAATAAATGTCAATAATGAGTGTTTTTTAAATTGCATCTTAAACATTGCAAGGTTTGTTAAATGGAGCAGAAGAAACATGGTCAAACAAAAGAAGACAAAAATACATGTGTGCAATTTTTTTAGGATAAAGATGTGTTTTATTCTAAATGTTCTGTTTTGTTACTATAATATGAAAGATGAAAAATAAGTGTTTGTAAAAAAAAGTGTAAAAGGGAATCCATTCCTTGAAATGACATATTTTCATTTTAATGTATTATTGCAAAAATGTGATTTAGATTGTTTTTAAAATGTATGTTAAATGTATGTAGGAGTCTTTTTTAGAAAAAAAAAATGTTAAAAGACTGTTTTAAAAGGAAATAAGACTTTAATGTACAAAATATTTATGGAATGTTGTAATATGACAATTTTTGAATAAAAAAAAAAAAAAAAGCTATGCCCGATCTCGTCTGCTCTCGGAAGCTAAGCAGGTTTGGGCCTGGTTAGTACTTGGATGGGAGACCGCCTGGGAATACCAGGTGCTGTAAGCTTTTTG
>NW_020529178.1:60000-70427 GCF_003368295.1 Carassius auratus
ACGATTTATATAATAATCTTGCAAAAAAAAAAAAAAAAAAAAAAAAAATGAGTCAATGCCCGATCTCTGAATCTTAGCAGGTTTAGGTCTGGTTAGTACTTGGATGAGAGACTGCCTAGGAATACCAGGTGCTTTAAGCTTTTTTGAAACTTTTCACTTTGTATATAATAATTTATCCAAAAAATAGAGTCAATGCCCGATCTCTGAATATTAGCAGGTTTAGGTCTGGTTAGTACTTGGATGAGAGACTGCCTAGGAATACCAGGTGCTTTAAGATTTTTTGAAACTTTTCACTTTGTATATAATAATTTTGCCAAAAAATAGAGTCAATGCCCGATCTCTGAATATTAGCAGGTTTGGGCCTGGTTAGTACATGGTTTGGAGACTGCCTGGGAATACCAGGTGCTTTAAACTTTTTGGAAAATTTCACGATTTATATAATAATCTTGCAAAAAAAAAAAAAGTCAATGCCCGATATCTGAATCTCAGCAGGTTTAGGTCTGGTTAGTACTTGGATGAGAGACTGCCTAGGAATACCAGGTGCTTTAAGCTTTTGGGTTTTCTTTCCTACTTATATAATGTACTGGTGATTAGATGGGCTGGTCTTTAAATAGCCCTCTCTTTGCAGCAGTCTTCGCTTACGGCCATACCAACCTGGCTATGCCCGATCTCGTCTGCTCTCGGAAGCTAAGCAGGTTTGGGCCTGGTTAGTACTTGGATGGGAGACCGCCTGGGAATACCAGGTGCTGTAAGCTTTTTGGAAACTTTTCACTTAGTATATAATAATTTTGCCAAAAAATAGAGTCAATGCCCGATCTCTGAATATTAGCAGGTTTGGGCCTGGTTAGTACATGGTTTGGAGACTGCCTGGGAATACCAGGTGCTTTAAACTTTTTGGAAAATTTCACGATTTATATAATAATCTTGCAAAAAAAAAAAAAAAAAAAAAAAAGAGTCAATGCCCGATCTCTGAATCTTACCAGGTTTAGGTCTGTTTAGTACTTGGATGAGAGACTGCCTAGGAATACCAGGTTCTTTTAATTTTTTGAAACTTTTCACTTTGTATATAATAATTTAGCCAAAAAATAGAGTCAATGCCCGATCTCTGAATATTAGCAGGTTTGGGCCTGGTTAGTACATGGATAGGAGACTGCCTGGGAATACCAGGTGCTTTAAACTTTTTGGAAAATTTCACGATTTATATAATAATCTTGCAAAAAAAAAAAAGTCAAAATAGAGTCAATGCCCGATCTCTGAATATTAGCAGGTTTGGGCCTGGTTAGTACATGGATGGGAGACTGCCTGGGAATACCAGGTGCTTTAAACTTTTTGGAAATTTTCACGATTTATATAATAATCTTGCAAAAAAAAAAAAAAAATGAGTCAATGCCCGATCTCTGAATCTTACCAGGTTTAGGTCTGGTTAGTACTTGGATGAGAGACTGCCTAGGAATACCAGGTGCTTTAAGCTTTTTTGAAACTTTTCACTTTGTATATAATAATTTAGCCAAAAAATAGAGTCAATGCCCGATCTCTGAATATTAGCAGGTTTGGGCCTGGTTAGTACATGGATAGGAGACTGCCTGGGAATACCAGGTGCTTTAAACTTTTTGGAAAATTTCACGATTTATATAATAATCTTGCAAAAAAAAAAAAAAGTCAATGCCCGATATCTGAATCTTAGCAGGTTTAGGTCTGGTTAGTACTTGGATGAGAGACTGCCTAGGAATACCAGGTGCTTTAAGCTTTTGGGTTTTCTTTGCTACTTATATAATATACTGGTGATTAGATGGGCTGGTCTTTAAATAGCCCTCTCTTTGCAGCAGTCTTCGCTTACGGCCATACCACCCTGAGCACCTGTGATTGTTGGTACATTCCAGGAAGTAAGAGGTGGCAGTAGGGAGAGAAAGTCTCTCCCATGTGTTTGTTTTTGGTTTGTCTTATATTATATTGTATTTAGTTAAATATTTATTTTTTTCTTGGTTTGTTTTACTATTTTTTAGGGCCCTGAGCAGAATTTACTGCTTAGGGCCAAAGGAGCTTTAAAGCTCTTAAAGTTTTGATTATGGAGGAACAACATGGCAATGGCAAAGACATGGCTGAGGAAAAAAGCAACAGTAAAGAACTTCAAAAAGATACTGGAGAAAGAATAAAGCAAAGGAAATCAACAAAGACAAGTGAGGTGAGAAGACAAAGGAATGAGATGGAAGATAATGAACAACAAAAACATTACTCAAAGGAGGCCACAGTGATTGTTAATGCTACAGAAGTAAGAGATCGAAGGGTGGAGGATGTGATAAAGGCGGTGATTGAAAAAGTTGGACTGAGTAAAGTGTTAGCGGTAAGACCAAGATTAAATAATGAGTATGAGGTAACCGTAACGGATGAAAAAGCATGTGAAGTTTTAAAGGAAGGACTAACAGTAAAAGGAATTGTGTGTGAAGTGAGGAATCTTCAAGAAAGAGAGTGTGTTGTTTCATTCATGCACTTACCAGCTTATATAACAGATGAAGAAATAATGGCAAAATTGCAAACATGGGGAGTTAAAGTTACATCTGCAATAAGAAAAAGGTACTATCCAGACACTACAATTACAGATGGAACAAGATATGTCCGTGTGAAATTCCCTAAGGAGGTGTTATCACTGCCTTACAGCACGAGATTTGATACTGCAGAGGGAGTGCAATATTTTAGGATCATACATGATCGTCAAATGAAGATCTGTAGATTGTGTATGAAACCGGGACAACATTTTGAAGGACTGTCCAGACTTTTCCTGTCGAGATTGTGGAGAAAAGGGACATTTTTCGAGGGAATGTGATGCTGTAAGATGCCCGGAGTGTCGTAAAGTACTGGTGAAATGTGAATGCTGGATAGAGGAGGATGCTGAAACGGATAAAGACTATGAGCAAGTGGATGAAATGGAGAAATCACAGGATGTGGACGACGCAAAGGAGGATGAACAAACAGAACAGACTGAGGAAGAAGATGAGAATCAAATAGGAGAAGATGCAGAGGAGGAACAGAAGTACTGTGAAATGGAAAAAGAGCAAGAAGAAGAAGGACATGGAATACAAACGGAAATCTTGAAACAAACAAGAGAGGAGGAAAAGGAAAGGCAGGAAATGCAAATGATAGAGAAAGCAACGCTAGGGAGAAAAGAAGACAACAAAAATGACTGGGAAAAGGTTACAATAACAAGAAGAAGACAACTAAAGGTAAAACCAAATTTAGAGAATGTACAAAACAGACATATAATTAAAAAAAAGAACTGAAAGAGAAAGTATTTAAAAAAAGAGACTGGTGAAAATAGTTTTGAGGTATTAATGCAGCTGGGAAAAGTTGATGAATGTTCAGAATAATATGTACTTTGCTATGTATTATGTTCTTGAAAATTGCAACACTTAATGTAAGAGGGTTACTAGAAAAAGGGAAATTTGAAAAGTTGAAACTTTTGTGTAGTAGATCAAATGTTTTAGTGGTTCAAGAAACAAATTGGAGGGATGAAGTAATGGAAAGTTTTAAAAAAAAAATGGAAAGGTGATATATTTTATAGTAATGGTGATGGGAGGCTAGGTAGGGGAGTAGCATTTTTAATTAAAAAGGGCGTGTGTGAAAAAGCACAAGTGGTTTATGATGATAAGCAAGGAAAGTGTTTGATAGTGAAAATGATGGAGGGGGAGACAGATATAGTTCTGTGTAATATTCATGCTCCTGTGGTAGAAAAAGAAAAGGTGTTATTTTTAAGAAACTAAAAGATATTATTGTGAAATGGGAGAACATTTTAACTATGGGGGATTTTAACACTACATTTAGCAAGATGGATATTGCAGATGGGATGGTTTTTTAAATCTGATAGTGGAAGGAAGGAATTAAAAAGTCTAATGGAAGAAAATAACTTTGTGGACGTTTGGAGAGAAAGAAACGAGGGGATACGAGAATTCTCAAGGCAACAGGCGTTGAAGAATTTTATATGCAGAAGTAGAATAGATTTTCTTGATAAGTAAAAGGGAAATGTTGAAGATAATAGATACTATATATTACAAGGAAACAATGTTAAGTGATCATAAAGTTGTATGTATACAAGTTGATATGAATAATTTTAAAAGAGGGCCGGGAATATGGATGTTAAACACTGAGATTTTAAAAGATGAGAATTTTAAGGAACAAATAGAGGTATTAATAAAAAAGGAAAAAGGAAATCAGATGTATAAGGATGAAAGAGAATTTGGTGGGATAATTTAAAATATGACATTGGAAAATGTGGAAGAGAACATAGTAAAATAATACAGAAAATTAAAAAAGAAAAGAAAAAGAAATAAGAATAGAATTAAGAGATGAGCTAAGTAAGGAGGTTGTCAATTTACAGAAAACCGTAATGTTGGAGGAAAAAATAAAGGATATAGAAGACAAAAAATATAAAGGAGCAATGATAAGAAGTAAAGCAAAATACTTAGTGGAAGGTGAAAAATGTACAAGGTTCTTTTTTAATATGGAAAAAAACAGACAGAGAGCCGGAATGATTAAAGAATTAATAGGAAAAGGAGGAGGAAAGGTAAAAGAAAAAGAAGAAGTTTTAAAAGAAATAAAAGATTATTATGAAAATTTGTTTAAAAGGGAAGGAGTGGGTAGAGAAGAAATTGAATTTCTGGTAGGGAAAATCAAAATAAAGATAGATAATGGTGATAAAAAATTATGTGAAAGGGGAATTGGAAAAGAAGAAATAGATGAAAGCAATCATGCAGCTAAATAATGGTAGAAGTCCAGGAAAAGATGGTCTTCCAAGTGAATTTTATAAGGTTTTTAGAAATGTAATGACACCAATTTTAAAAGATGTGTATGACGAAATTTTTAAAAAGGAAGAAACCAGTTATTTTATGGGGATAGGATTAGTAAAATTAATTTATAAACGAAAAGGGGACATTGCAGATCTTAAAAATTATAGACCAATAACTATGTTAAATACAGATTTTAAAATATTATCAAAGATTTTAGCTAACAGATTGAAGAAAATTTTACCAAATATAATACAGACAAACCAGGCATATGCAATACCAGGAAGAGATATTACAGATACTATTAGTAGTATAAGAGATGTTGTAAGTTACATGATCTCTGAAAAAAAAAGTGGATATGTAATAAGTCTTGATTTAGAAAAGGCCTTTGACCGTGTTGAACATGAGTATTTGTTTAGAATTTTACAACAGTTTTGGTTTTGGTGAAAATTTTTATTAAGTGGTTCAAGATTTTATATAAAGATTCTAAAAGTCAAGTAAAGTGCAATGGTTTTTTAACAGAGACCTTTTATTTAACTAGATCTATTAGACAAGGTTGTCCATTATCAGCTTTGCTGAACAGTTTAGTGGCAGAGGCATTAGGGTTGGCAATAACGGAAGAGAAAGAAATTAGAGGATAGACACAGAAGAAAATAGAGAGTTGCAGAAAGTATATCAATATGCAGATGATACGACTATAATAGTGCAAGATGTGGCTAGTGTAGTTAAAGCAATGGACATAATAGAAAAATACTGTAAAGGTTCTGGAGCTAAATAAATCAACAAAAAACGGTTATTATGAGTATAGGAAAAATTGAAAAAATTCAAAAAATGTATCCATTTAAAGAAGAAGAGAGCTTGAAGATTTTGGGTGTGAGGATTGGGAAAAATGAGAAAATGGTGAGAGATTTGATGTGGGATGAAGTGGTGGGTGAAATGGAAAGAGTGTTAAATTATTGGAAACAAAGGGAATTAACTTTAAGAGGGAAGGTTTTGGTTATAAATGCATTAATGATGGCAAAAATGTGGTATGTTTTGGGTGTGATACCCATGCCTATGGGAATTAGTAAAAGATTAAAAAAAGATGTTTTAAATTTTCTCTGGGGCTCTAAGCCATCAATGATACATGATACAATGATACATCTTATAATACACTAATAGGGGCCATAGAAGAAGGTGGGTTAGGGCTGCAAGATCCAGAATAAAAAAAAAAGAGCTTTAGAGTTAAAAACTGTGAAACTTTTTTAAATGAAGAGAATAAAGCTGAATGGAAAATACTTATGAGAATGTTTTTAAATAAATGCGGACATATGAAAATAGGACCTGATATTCTGTGGATGAAATTAAAACCTAAATTGATAACAGGAATCCCGGAGTTTTATAAAGAAGTTTTAGAAGCATGGGCAGAATTTTTACCAAATGTATGTATTAAACCTATTAGGAGATTGGAGTTTTTAACACAGCCTCTGTTTCTGAATGAGAATATTGTATATAGAGGAAAAGAATTATTTTTTAAACATTGGATTAATGCTGGATTTAAAACAATAAGGGATGTTTTGTATGAAGTGAGGGAAGGTTTTTTACCTTTGCAAGCAATTTATGATGAAGTGAAAAATACTGAAAATCATGTTAATAAGAATGTTTTAAAAAAGCAATATGATAAAATAAAGGAGGCAATTCCAAAGGAATGGTTAGTAAACATAGAAAAACAAGGACAAGACAGTGAAGATGATAAAATGAAGGTTTTTCTTAAAAGCAAAAGGAGAAAAGGAGCCTTTTCATGTGAGTCATCTTAGGACTTTTTATGTTTTGTTTAGAAATAGTGTTTTTAAGGAACCAGCTGGGAATACATTTTGGAAAAAAATGTTTTATAAACCTTGAGGAAGAAGTTCTGTGGAGAAATTTGAGAAAATGGCATAGATGTTAAAATGGAGAACCTGGATTTTTATATAAGGCATAATATATAATCTTTTCTGAAGAGAAGTTGTATAAATGTGGAATGACTGGGGATGCATTGTGTAAAGTCTGTTGTGAAAAAAACTGAAGGAATTGTGCACATGTTTTTATCATGTAAAGAACTGATCTTTTTCAGAGACAAAATTAAAAATGTGATTAAGAGTTTGTTAGGAGAAAAAATGGATGTATAGAAGATGAAGAGAGTTGGAATTGTATATTTTTATTTGGAATGAATGAGAAATCTGATAATCAAAATGTTATAAATTTGTTTTTAATTGTAGCTAGATATGCAATATGGTGTAGGAGAAAATATAGCAAGAGACAAAAACAAAAAATGGGATTATGGATTTATTTTAAGAAAAAACTGGAAGATTATATACGAACACTAGAAAGTTATTTTAAAGCAGAAGGTACAATTTATGTATTTGATCAACTAATTCTAAATAACAATCCTTATGTTTTGAAAACACAGAATGGACTGGAAATAAATTTGTAGTTTTTGTTTTTTTTTTTTTTTTTGTTTTTTTAGTGAAAAGGATTATGTTTGCTTAGAACTTTAATGTAACCTTAATTGAGATGTTTGCATTTATTTTGTAAAAGAGAGGTTTCTATAACAAGAATGATTTAAATGTGAAATATTTTTATATATTTTTCTTTTTGTACTGAAATATTTTTAATAAAAAAAAAAAAAAAATGCCCGATCTCGTCTGATCTCGGAAGCTAAGCAGGTTTGGGCCTGGTTAGTACTTGGATGGGAGACGGCCTGGGAATACCAGGTGCTGTAAGCTTTTTGGAAACTTTTCACTTGTATTATAATTTTGCCAAAAAATAGAGTCAATTGCCCGATCTCTGAATATTAGCAGGTTGGGCCTGGTTAGTACATGGTTTGGAGACTGCCTGGGAATACCAGGGTGCTTTAAACTTTTGGAAAATTTCACGATTTATATAATAATCTTGCAAAAAAAAAAAAAAAAAAAAAAAAAAGAGTCAATGCCCGATCTCTTGAATCTTTACCAGGTTTAGGTCTGGTTAGTACTTGGATGAGAGACTGCCTAGGAATACCAGGTGCTTTAAGATTTTTTGAAACTTTTCACTTTGTATATAATAATTTTGCCAAAAAATAGAGTCAATGCCCGATCTCTGAATATTAGCAGTTTGGGCCTGGTTAGACATGGTTTGGAGACTGCCTGGGAATACCAGGTGCTTTAAACTTTTTGGAAAATTTCACGATTTATATAATAATCTGCAAAAAAAAAAAAAAAAAAAAAAAAAAATGAGTCAATGCCCGATCTCTGAATCTTACCAGGTTAGTCTGGTTAGTACTTGGATGAGAGACTGCTAGGAATACCAGGTGCTTTAAAGCTTTTTTGAACTTTTCACTTTGTATATAATATTTAGCCAAAAAAATAGAGTCAATGCCGATCTCTGAATATTAGCAAGGTTTGGGCCTGGTTAGTACATGGATGGGAGACTGCCTGGGAATACCAGGTGCTTTAAACTTTTTGGAAAATTTCCACGATTTATATAATAATCTTGCAAAAAAAAACAAAAAAAAAGTCAATGCCCGATCTCTGAATCTACCAGGTTTAGGTCTGGTTAGTAATTGGATGAGAGACTGCCTAGGAATACCAGGTGCTTTAAGCTTTTTTGAAACTTTTCACTTTGTATATAATAATTTAGCCAAAAATAGAGTCAATGCCCGATCTCTGAATATTAGCAGGTTTGGGCCTGGTAGTACATGGAATTAGGAGACTGCCTGGGAATACCAGTGCTTTAAACTTTTGGAAAATTTCACGATTTATATAATAATCTTGCAAAAAAAAAAAAAAAAAAAAAAATGAGTCAATGCCCGATCTCTGAATCTTACCAGGTTTAGGTCTGGTTAGTACTTGGATGAGAGACTGCCTAGGAATACCAGGTGCTTTAAGCTTTTTTGAAACTTTTCACTTTGTATATAATAATTTAGCCAAAAATAGAGTCAATGCCCGATCTCTGAATATTAGCAGGTTTGGGCTGGTTAGTACATGGATGGGAGACTGCCTGGGAATACCAGGTGCTTTAAACTTTGTCGAAATTTCACGATTTATATAATAATCTTGCAAAAAAAAAAAAAAAAAAAAAAAGTCAATGCCCGATCATCTGAATCTTAGCAGGTTTAGGTCTGGTTAGTACTTGGATGAGAGACTGCCTAGGAATACCAGGTTGCTTTAAGCTTTTGGGTTTTCTGTTCCTACTTATATAATGTACTGGCGATTAGATGGGATGGTCTTTAAATAGCCCTCTCTTTGCAGCAGTCTTCGCTTACGGCCATACCAACCTGGCTATGCCGATCTCGTCTGCTCTCGAAGCTAAGCAGGTTTGGGCCTGGTTAGTACTTGGATGGGAGACCGCCTGGGATACCAGGTGCTGTAAGCTTTTTGGAAACTTTTCACTTAGTATATAATAATTTTGCCAAAAAATAGAGTCAATGCCTGGATCTTTGAATATTAGCAGGTTTGGGCCTGGTTAGTACATGGTTTGGAGACTGCCTGGGAATACCAGGTGCTTTAAACTTTTGGAAAATTTCACGATTTATATAATAATCTTGCAAAAAAAAAAAAAAAAAATCAATGCCCGATTCTGAATCTTAGCAGGTTTAGGTCTGGTTAGTACTGGATGAGAGACTGCCTAGGAATACCAGGTGCTTTAAGCTTTTGGGTTTTCTTCCTACTTATTTAATGTACTGGTGATTAGCTGGGCTGGTCTTTTAAATAGCCCTCTCTTTTGCAGCAGTCTTCGCTTTACGGCCAAACCAACCTGGCAACGCTAGTGAGCCACACAGGGAAGTGAGTGGCAGTTGTAGTAGGCAGTAGGTGAGAGAGGCTCACCTTGTTTTTTGTTTTGTTTTATCTGCGTAAAGATTTATTTCTTTTGCAAACTTATTGATTTTTGTTTGTTATAGTTTTTATACTTCCCAGCAGCAGTTTGCTGTCTGGGGAGAAATTTTTTTTTTGTTTGAAAAATGGATGGATTACATGGCAAAGAAGTGCGACATGGCAGAGGAAGACGAGTGCTAACAGACAAAGAAATGGATAAAGAACAACGAGATGGACAGGACAATGGATTATAACACAGAGGATTTACTCAAAGAGGCTACAGTAATTGTTGACATGGCGGATCAGAGAGATGCAAGAGCAGAGGACATTATCAAAGCAGTGAACGAAAGGATTGGAGGAGGAAAGATTCTAGCAGTCAGACCAAGGCAAGTAAAAGATATGAATTACACTGATAAATAGGGAGGCGTGCGATGATTAGATGAAGGATTAATGATAAAGGAAAACTGTGTGAGATTCGACAACTGAAACAAGGGAGTATGTGGTTTCTTTCATACATTTTGCCAGCCTAATATTGAGACTCTGACATTTTAATTAAATACAAAATTGGGGCGTAACACCTGTTTTCAGACATCATAAGAAGAATGTATCCAGCACAGACATTGCGGAGGTTACCAGGTACCTAGGGTGAAATTTCCTAAAGAAGTAGTGTCTCTGCCATACAGTACAAAGTTTGAATACGGAGGAGGGAACACCAGTATTTCAGGATCATGCATGATCGTCAGGTTAAAACCTGTCGATTGTGCATGAATCCGGGACAAAATGTGTTCAAAGACTGTCCAAGATTTTAAATGTCATCAGTGCAATGGCCAGGGTCATTACG
>NW_020529179.1:0-20000 GCF_003368295.1 Carassius auratus
CCTGGTTAGTACATGGTTTGGAGACTGCCTGGGAATACCAGGTGCTTTAAACTTTTTGGAAAAATTTCACGATTTATATAATAATCTTGCAAAAAAAAAAAAAAAAAAAAAAAAAAAATGAGTCAATGCCCGATCTCTGAATCTTACCAGTTTAGTCTGGTTAGTACTTGGAGAAGACTGCCTAGGAATACCAGGTGCTTTAAGCTTTTTTTGAAACTTTTCACTTTGTATAATAATAATTATCCAAAAAATAGAGTCAATCCCGATCTCTGAATATTAGCAGGTTTAGGTCTGGTTAGTACTTGGATGAGAGACTGCCCTAGGAATACCAGGTGCTTTAGATTTTTTGAAACTTTTCACTTTGTATATAATAATTGCCAAAAAATAGAGTCAATGCCCGATCTCTGAATATTAGCAGGTTTGGCGCTGGTTAGTACATGGTTTGGAGACTGCCTGGGAATACACAGGTCCTTTTAAACTTTTTGGAAATTTTCACGACTTTATATAATAATCTTGCAAAATAAAAAAAAAATAAAAAACAAAAATGAGTCAATGCCCGATCTCTGAATCTTACCAGGTTTAGGTCTGGTTAGTACTTGGATGAGAGACTGCCTAGGAATACAGGTGCTTTAAGCTTTTTTGAAACTTTTCACTTTGTATATAATAATTTAGCCAAAAAATAGAGTCAATGCCCGATCTCTGAATATTAGCAGGTTTGGGCCTGGTTAGTACATGGATGGGAGACTGCCTGGGAATACCAGGTGCTTTAAACTCTTTTGGAAAATTTCACGATTATATAATAATCTTGCAAAAAAAAAAAAAAAAAAAAAAAGATAAATGCCCGATATCTGAATCTTAGCAGGTTTAGGTCTGGTTAGTACTTGGATGAGAGACTGCCTAGGAATACCAGGTGCTTTAAGCTTTTGGGTTTTCTTTCCCTACTTAATATAATGTACTGGCGATTAGATGGGATGGTCTTTAAATAGCCCTCTCTTTGCAGCAGTCTTAGCTTACGGCCATACCAACCTGGCTATGCCCGATCTCGTCTGCTCTCGGAAGCTAAGCAGGTTTGGGCCTGAG
Organism: Carassius auratus; assembly: GCF_003368295.1. Taxonomy (NCBI): domain Eukaryota; kingdom Metazoa; phylum Chordata; class Actinopteri; order Cypriniformes; family Cyprinidae; genus Carassius; species Carassius auratus. Next base: position 1,081 of record NW_020529179.1, read on the forward strand.
TTAGTACTTGGATGGGAGACCGCCTGGGAAATACCAGGTGCTGTAAGCTTTTTAGAAACTTTCACTTAGTATATAATAATTTTGCCAAAAAATAGAGTCAATGCCTGATCTCTGAATATTAGCAGGTTTGGGCCTGGTTAGTACATGGTTTGGAGACTGCCTGGGAATACACGGTGCTTTAAACTTTTTGGAAATTTCACGATTTATATAATAATCTTGCAAAAAAAAAAAAAAAAGTCAATGCCCGATATCTGAATCTTAGCAGGTTTAGGTCTGGTTAGTACTTGGATGAGAGACTGCCTAGGAATACCAGGTGCTTTAAGCTTTTGGGTTTTCTTTCCTACTTATATAAATGTACTGGTGATTAGATGGGCTGGTCTTTAAATAGCCCTCTCTTTGCAGCAGTCTTCGCTTACGGCCATACCAACCTGGCTATGCCCGATCTTGTCTGCTCTCAGAAGCTAAGCAGGTTTGGGCCTGGTTAGTACTTGGATGGGAGACCCGCCTGGGAATACCAGGTGCTATAAGCTTTTTGGAAACTTTTCACTTAGTATATAATAATTTTGCCAAAAAATAGAGTCAATGCCCGATCTCTGAATATTAGCAGGTTTGGGCCTGGGGTTAGTACATGGTTTGGAGACTGCCTGGGAATACCAGGTGCTTTAAACTTTTTGGAAAATTTCACGATTTATATAATAATCTTGCAAACAAAAAAAAAAAAAAAAAAAAAAAAAAAAGAGTCAATGCCCGATCTCTGAATCTTACCAGGTTTAGGTCTGGTTAGTACTTGGATGAGAGACTGCATAGGAATACCAGGTGCTTTAAGCTTTTTTTGAAACTTTTCACTTTGTATATAATAATTTAGCCAAAAATAGAGTCAATGCCGATCTCTGAATATTAGCAGGTTTGGGCCTGGTTAGTACATGGATGGGAGACTGCCTGGGAATACCAGGTGCTTTAAACTTTTGGAAATTTTCACGATTTATATAATAATCTTGCCAAAATAAAAAAAAAAAAAATGAGTCAATGCCCGATCTCTGAATCTTACCAGGTTTAGGTCTGGTTAGTACTTGGATGAGAGACTGCCTAGGAATACCAGGTGCTTTAAGCTTTTTTGAAACTTTTCACTTTTTATATAATAATTTAGCCAAAAAATAGAGTCAATGCCCGATCTCTGAATATTAGCAGGTTTGGGCCTGGTTAGTACATGGATAGGAGACTGCCTGGGAATACCAGGTGCTTTTAAACTTTTTGGAAAAATTTCACGATTTATATAATAATCTTGCAAAAAAAAAAAAAAAGTCAATGCCCGATATCTGAATCTTAGCAGGTTAGGTCTGGTTAGTACTTGGATGAGAGACTGCCTAGGAATACCAGGTGCTTTAAGCTTTTGGGTTTTCTTTGCTACTTATATAATATACTGGTGATTAGATGGGCTGGTCTTTAAATAGCCCTCTATTTGCAGCAGTCTTCGCTTACGGCCATACCAACCTGGCTATGCCCGATCTCGTCTGCTCTCGGAAGCTAAGCAGGTTTGGGCCTGGTTAGTACTTGGATGGGAGACGGCCTGGGAATACCAGGTGCTGTAAGCTTTTTGGAAACTTTTCACTTAGTATATAATAATTTTGCCAAAAAAATAGAGTCAATGCCCGATCTCTGAATATTAGCAGGTTTGGGCCTGGTTAGTACATGGTTTGGAGACTGCCTGGGAATACCAGGTGCTTTAAACTTTTTGGAAAATTTCACGATTTATATAATAATCTTGCAAAAAAAAAAAAAAAAAAAAAAAAAGAGTCAATGCCCGATCTCTGAATCTTACCAGGTTTAGGTCTGGTTAGTACTTGGATGAGAGACTGCCTAGGAAATACCAGGTGCTTTAAGATTTTTTGAAAACTTTTCACTTTGTATATAATAATTTTGCCAAAAAATAGAGTCAATGCCCGATCTCTGAATATTAGCAGGTTTGGGCCTGGTTAGTACATGGTTTGGAGACTGCCTGGGAATACCAGGTGCTTTAAACTTTTTGGAAAATTTCACGATTTATATAATAATCTTGCAAAAAAAAAAAAAAAAAAAAAAAAAAATGAGTCAATGCCCGATCTCTGAATCTTAGCAGGTTTAGGTCTGGTTAGTACTTGGATGAGAGACTGCCTAGGAATACCAGGTGCTTTAAGCTTTTTTGAAACTTTTCACTTTGTATATAATAATTTATCCAAAAAATAGAGTCAATGCCCGATCTCTGAATATTAGCAGGTTTAGGTCTGGTTAGTACTTGGATGAGAGACTGCCTAGGAATACCAGGTGCTTTAAGATTTTTTGAAACTTTTCACTTTGTATATAATAATTTTGCCAAAAAATAGAGTCAATGCCCGATCTCTGAATATTAGCAGGTTTGGGCCTGGTTAGTACATGGTTTGGAGACTGCCTGGGAATACCAGGTGCTTTAAACTTTTTGGAAAATTTCACGATTTATATAATAATCTTGCAAAAAAAAAAAAAGTCAATGCCCGATATCTGAATCTCAGCAGGTTTAGGTCTGGTTAGTACTTGGATGAGAGACTGCCTAGGAATACCAGGTGCTTTAAGCTTTTGGGTTTTCTTTCCTACTTATATAATGTACTGGTGATTAGATGGGCTGGTCTTTAAATAGCCCTCTCTTTGCAGCAGTCTTCGCTTACGGCCATACCAACCTGGCTATGCCCGATCTCGTCTGCTCTCGGAAGCTAAGCAGGTTTGGGCCTGGTTAGTACTTGGATGGGAGACCGCCTGGGAATACCAGGTGCTGTAAGCTTTTTGGAAACTTTTCACTTAGTATATAATAATTTTGCCAAAAAATAGAGTCAATGCCCGATCTCTGAATATTAGCAGGTTTGGGCCTGGTTAGTACATGGTTTGGAGACTGCCTGGGAATACCAGGTGCTTTAAACTTTTTGGAAAATTTCACGATTTATATAATAATCTTGCAAAAAAAAAAAAAAAAAAAAAAAAGAGTCAATGCCCGATCTCTGAATCTTACCAGGTTTAGGTCTGTTTAGTACTTGGATGAGAGACTGCCTAGGAATACCAGGTTCTTTTAATTTTTTGAAACTTTTCACTTTGTATATAATAATTTAGCCAAAAAATAGAGTCAATGCCCGATCTCTGAATATTAGCAGGTTTGGGCCTGGTTAGTACATGGATAGGAGACTGCCTGGGAATACCAGGTGCTTTAAACTTTTTGGAAAATTTCACGATTTATATAATAATCTTGCAAAAAAAAAAAAGTCAAAATAGAGTCAATGCCCGATCTCTGAATATTAGCAGGTTTGGGCCTGGTTAGTACATGGATGGGAGACTGCCTGGGAATACCAGGTGCTTTAAACTTTTTGGAAATTTTCACGATTTATATAATAATCTTGCAAAAAAAAAAAAAAAATGAGTCAATGCCCGATCTCTGAATCTTACCAGGTTTAGGTCTGGTTAGTACTTGGATGAGAGACTGCCTAGGAATACCAGGTGCTTTAAGCTTTTTTGAAACTTTTCACTTTGTATATAATAATTTAGCCAAAAAATAGAGTCAATGCCCGATCTCTGAATATTAGCAGGTTTGGGCCTGGTTAGTACATGGATAGGAGACTGCCTGGGAATACCAGGTGCTTTAAACTTTTTGGAAAATTTCACGATTTATATAATAATCTTGCAAAAAAAAAAAAAAGTCAATGCCCGATATCTGAATCTTAGCAGGTTTAGGTCTGGTTAGTACTTGGATGAGAGACTGCCTAGGAATACCAGGTGCTTTAAGCTTTTGGGTTTTCTTTGCTACTTATATAATATACTGGTGATTAGATGGGCTGGTCTTTAAATAGCCCTCTCTTTGCAGCAGTCTTCGCTTACGGCCATACCACCCTGAGCACCTGTGATTGTTGGTACATTCCAGGAAGTAAGAGGTGGCAGTAGGGAGAGAAAGTCTCTCCCATGTGTTTGTTTTTGGTTTGTCTTATATTATATTGTATTTAGTTAAATATTTATTTTTTTCTTGGTTTGTTTTACTATTTTTTAGGGCCCTGAGCAGAATTTACTGCTTAGGGCCAAAGGAGCTTTAAAGCTCTTAAAGTTTTGATTATGGAGGAACAACATGGCAATGGCAAAGACATGGCTGAGGAAAAAAGCAACAGTAAAGAACTTCAAAAAGATACTGGAGAAAGAATAAAGCAAAGGAAATCAACAAAGACAAGTGAGGTGAGAAGACAAAGGAATGAGATGGAAGATAATGAACAACAAAAACATTACTCAAAGGAGGCCACAGTGATTGTTAATGCTACAGAAGTAAGAGATCGAAGGGTGGAGGATGTGATAAAGGCGGTGATTGAAAAAGTTGGACTGAGTAAAGTGTTAGCGGTAAGACCAAGATTAAATAATGAGTATGAGGTAACCGTAACGGATGAAAAAGCATGTGAAGTTTTAAAGGAAGGACTAACAGTAAAAGGAATTGTGTGTGAAGTGAGGAATCTTCAAGAAAGAGAGTGTGTTGTTTCATTCATGCACTTACCAGCTTATATAACAGATGAAGAAATAATGGCAAAATTGCAAACATGGGGAGTTAAAGTTACATCTGCAATAAGAAAAAGGTACTATCCAGACACTACAATTACAGATGGAACAAGATATGTCCGTGTGAAATTCCCTAAGGAGGTGTTATCACTGCCTTACAGCACGAGATTTGATACTGCAGAGGGAGTGCAATATTTTAGGATCATACATGATCGTCAAATGAAGATCTGTAGATTGTGTATGAAACCGGGACACATTTTGAAGGACTGTCCAGACTTTTCCTGTCGAGATTGTGGAGAAAAGGGACATTTTTCGAGGGAATGTGATGCTGTAAGATGCCCGGAGTGTCGTAAAGTACTGGTGAAATGTGAATGCTGGATAGAGGAGGATGCTGAAACGGATAAAGACTATGAGCAAGTGGATGAAATGGAGAAATCACAGGATGTGGACGACGCAAAGGAGGATGAACAAACAGAACAGACTGAGGAAGAAGATGAGAATCAAATAGGAGAAGATGCAGAGGAGGAACAGAAGTACTGTGAAATGGAAAAAGAGCAAGAAGAAGAAGGACATGGAATACAAACGGAAATCTTGAAACAAACAAGAGAGGAGGAAAAGGAAAGGCAGGAAATGCAAATGATAGAGAAAGCAACGCTAGGGAGAAAAGAAGACAACAAAAATGACTGGGAAAAGGTTACAATAACAAGAAGAAGACAACTAAAGGTAAAACCAAATTTAGAGAATGTACAAAACAGACATATAATTAAAAAAAAGAACTGAAAGAGAAAGTATTTAAAAAAAGAGACTGGTGAAAATAGTTTTGAGGTATTAATGCAGCTGGGAAAAGTTGATGAATGTTCAGAATAATATGTACTTTGCTATGTATTATGTTCTTGAAAATTGCAACACTTAATGTAAGAGGGTTACTAGAAAAAGGGAAATTTGAAAAGTTGAAACTTTTGTGTAGTAGATCAAATGTTTTAGTGGTTCAAGAAACAAATTGGAGGGATGAAGTAATGGAAAGTTTTAAAAAAAAAATGGAAAGGTGATATATTTTATAGTAATGGTGATGGGAGGCTAGGTAGGGGAGTAGCATTTTTAATTAAAAAGGGCGTGTGTGAAAAAGCACAAGTGGTTTATGATGATAAGCAAGGAAAGTGTTTGATAGTGAAAATGATGGAGGGGGAGACAGATATAGTTCTGTGTAATATTCATGCTCCTGTGGTAGAAAAAGAAAAGGTGTTATTTTTTAAGAAACTAAAAGATATTATTGTGAAATGGGAGAACATTTTAACTATGGGGGATTTTAACACTACATTTAGCAAGATGGATATTGCAGATGGGATGGTTTTTAAATCTGATAGTGGAAGGAAGGAATTAAAAAGTCTAATGGAAGAAAATAACTTTGTGGACGTTTGGAGAGAAAGAAACGAGGGGATACGAGAATTCTCAAGGCAACAGGCGTTGAAGAATTTTATATGCAGAAGTAGAATAGATTTCTTGATAAGTAAAAGGGAAATGTTGAAGATAATAGATACTATATATTACAAGGAAACAATGTTAAGTGATCATAAAGTTGTATGTATACAAGTTGATATGAATAATTTTAAAAGAGGGCCGGGAATATGGATGTTAAACACTGAGATTTTAAAAGATGAGAATTTTAAGGAACAAATAGAGGTATTAATAAAAAAGGAAAAAGGAAATCAGATGTATAAGGATGAAAAGAGAATTTGGTGGGATAATTTAAAATATGACATTGGAAAATGTGGAAGAGAACATAGTAAAATAATACAGAAAATTAAAAAAAGAAAAGAAAAAGAAATAAGAATAGAATTAAGAGATGAGCTAAGTAAGGAGGTTGTCAATTTACAGAAAACCGTAATGTTGGAGGAAAAAATAAAGGATATAGAAGACAAAAAATATAAAGGAGCAATGATAAGAAGTAAAGCAAAATACTTAGTGGAAGGTGAAAAATGTACAAGGTTCTTTTTTAATATGGAAAAAAACAGACAGAGAGCCGGAATGATTAAAGAATTAATAGGAAAAGGAGGAGGAAAGGTAAAAGAAAAAGAAGAAGTTTTAAAAGAAATAAAAGATTATTATGAAAATTTGTTTAAAAGGGAAGGAGTGGGTAGAGAAGAAATTGAATTTCTGGTAGGGAAAATCAAAATAAAGATAGATAATGGTGATAAAAAATTATGTGAAAGGGGAATTGGAAAAGAAGAAATAGATGAAGCAATCATGCAGCTAAATAATGGTAGAAGTCCAGGAAAAGATGGTCTTCCAAGTGAATTTTATAAGGTTTTTAGAAATGTAATGACACCAATTTTAAAAGATGTGTATGACGAAATTTTTAAAAAGGAAGAAACCAGTTATTTTATGGGGATAGGATTAGTAAAATTAATTTATAAACGAAAAGGGGACATTGCAGATCTTAAAAATTATAGACCAATAACTATGTTAAATACAGATTTTAAAATATTATCAAAGATTTTAGCTAACAGATTGAAGAAAATTTTACCAAATATAATACAGACAAACCAGGCATATGCAATACCAGGAAGAGATATTACAGATACTATTAGTAGTATAAGAGATGTTGTAAGTTACATGATCTCTGAAAAAAAAAGTGGATATGTAATAAGTCTTGATTTAGAAAAGGCCTTTGACCGTGTTGAACATGAGTATTTGTTTAGAATTTTACAACAGTTTGGTTTTGGTGAAAATTTTATTAAGTGGTTCAAGATTTTATATAAAGATTCTAAAAGTCAAGTAAAGTGCAATGGTTTTTTAACAGAGACCTTTTATTTAACTAGATCTATTAGACAAGGTTGTCCATTATCAGCTTTGCTGAACAGTTTAGTGGCAGAGGCATTAGGGTTGGCAATAACGGAAGAGAAAGAAATTAGAGGAATAGACACAGAAGAAAATAGAGAGTTGCAGAAAGTATATCAATATGCAGATGATACGACTATAATAGTGCAAGATGTGGCTAGTGTAGTTAAAGCAATGGACATAATAGAAAAATACTGTAAAGGTTCTGGAGCTAAGATAAATCAACAAAAAACGGTTATTATGAGTATAGGAAAAATTGAAAAAATTCAAAAAATGTATCCATTTAAAGAAGAAGAGAGCTTGAAGATTTTGGGTGTGAGGATTGGGAAAAATGAGAAAATGGTGAGAGATTTGATGTGGGATGAAGTGGTGGGTGAAATGGAAAGAGTGTTAAATTATTGGAAACAAAGGGAATTAACTTTAAGAGGGAAGGTTTTGGTTATAAATGCATTAATGATGGCAAAAATGTGGTATGTTTTGGGTGTGATACCCATGCCTATGGGAATTAGTAAAAGATTAAAAAAAGATGTTTTAAATTTTCTCTGGGGCTCTAAGCCATCAATGATACATGATACAATGATACATCTTATAATACACTAATAGGGGCCATAGAAGAAGGTGGGTTAGGGCTGCAAGATCCAGAATAAAAAAAAAAGAGCTTTAGAGTTAAAACTGTGAAAACTTTTTTAAATGAAGAGAATAAAGCTGAATGGAAAATACTTATGAGAATGTTTTTAAATAAATGCGGACATATGAAAATAGGACCTGATATTCTGTGGATGAAATTAAAACCTAAATTGATAACAGGAATCCCGGAGTTTTATAAAGAAGTTTTAGAAGCATGGGCAGAATTTTTACCAAATGTATGTATTAAACCTATTAGGAGATTGGAGTTTTTAACACAGCCTCTGTTTCTGAATGAGAATGTTGTATATAGAGGAAAATAATTATTTTTTAAACATTGGATTAATGCTGGATTTAAAACAATAAGGGATGTTTTGTATGAAGTGAGGGAAGGTTTTTTACCTTTGCAAGCAATTTATGATGAAGTGAAAAATACTGAAAATCATGTTAATAAGAATGTTTTAAAAAAGCAATATGATAAAATAAAGGAGGCAATTCCAAAGGAATGGTTAGTAAACATAGAAAAACAAGGACAAGACAGTGAAGATGATAAAATGAAGGTTTTCTTAAAAGCAAAAGGAGAAAAGGAGCCTTTTCACGTGAGTCATCTTAGGACTTTTTATGTTTTGTTTAGAAATAGTGTTTTTAAGGAACCAGCTGGGAATACATTTTGGAAAAATGTTTTTATAAACCTTGAGGAAGAAGTTCTGTGGAGAAATTTGAGAAAATGGCATATTGATGTTAAAATGGAGAACCTGGATTTTTATATAAGGCATAATATAATCTTTTCTGAAGAGAAGTTGTATAAATGTGGAATGACTGGGGATGCATTGTGTAAAGTCTGTTGTGAAAAAACTGAAGGAATTGTGCACATGTTTTTATCATGTAAAGAACTGATCTTTTTCAGAGACAAAATTAAAAATGTGATTAAGAGTTTGTTAGGAGAAAAAATGGATGTAATAGAAGATGAAGAGAGTTGGAATTGTATATTTTTATTTGGAATGAATGAGAAATCTGATAATCAAAATGTTATAAATTTGTTTTTAATTGTAGCTAGATATGCAATATGGTGTAGGACAAAAATAGAGCAAGAGACAAAAACAAAAAAATGGGATTATGGATTTATTTTAAGAAAAAACTGGAAGATTATATACGAACACTAGAAAGTTATTTTAAAGCAGAAGGTACAATTTATGTATTTTATCAACTAATTCTAAATAACAATCCTTATGTTTTGAAAACACAGAATGGACTGGAAATAAATTTGTAGTTGTTGTTTTTTTTTTTTTTTTTGTTTTTAGGTGAAAAGGATTATGTTTGCTTAGAAACTTTAATGTAACCTTAATTGAGATGTTTGCATTTATTTTGTAAAAGAGAGGTTTCTATAACAAGAATGATTTAAATGTGAAATATTTTATATATTTTTTCTTTTTGTACTGAAATATTTTAATAAAAAAAAAAAAAAAAATGCCCGATCTCGTCTGCTCTCGGAAGCTAAGCAGGTTTGGGCCTGGTTAGTACTTGGATGGGAGACGGCCTGGGAATACCAGGTGCTGTAAGCTTTTTGGAAACTTTTCACTTTGTATATAATAATTTTGCCAAAAAATAGAGTCAATGCCCGATCTCTGAATATTAGCAGGTTTGGGCCTGGTTAGTACATGGTTTGGAGACTGCCTGGGAATACCAGGTGCTTTAAACTTTTTGGAAAATTTCACGATTTATATAATAATCTTGCAAAAAAAAAAAAAAAAAAAAAAAAAAAGAGTCAATGCCCGATCTCTGAATCTTACCAGGTTTAGGTCTGGTTAGTACTTGGATGAGAGACTGCCTAGGAATACCAGGTGCTTTAAGATTTTTTGAAACTTTTCACTTTGTATATAATAATTTTGCCAAAAAATAGAGTCAATGCCCGATCTCTGAATATTAGCAGGTTTGGGCCTGGTTAGTACATGGTTTGGAGACTGCCTGGGAATACCAGGTGCTTTAAACTTTTTGGAAAATTTCACGATTTATATAATAATCTTGCAAAAAAAAAAAAAAAAAAAAAAAAAAAAAAATGAGTCAATGCCCGATCTCTGAATCTTACCAGGTTTAGGTCTGGTTAGTACTTGGATGAGAGACTGCCTAGGAATACCAGGTGCTTTAAGCTTTTTTGAAACTTTTCACTTTGTATATAATAATTTAGCCAAAAAATAGAGTCAATGCCCGATCTCTGAATATTAGCAGGTTTGGGCCTGGTTAGTACATGGATGGGAGACTGCCTGGGAATACCAGGTGCTTTAAACTTTTTGGAAAATTTCACGATTTATATAATAATCTTGCAAAAAAAAAACAAAAAAAAAAAGTCAATGCCCGATCTCTGAATCTTACCAGGTTTAGGTCTGGTTAGTAATTGGATGAGAGACTGCCTAGGAATACCAGGTGCTTTAAGCTTTTTTGAAACTTTTCACTTTGTATATAATAATTTAGCCAAAAAATAGAGTCAATGCCCGATCTCTGAATATTAGCAGGTTTGGGCCTGGTTAGTACATGGATAGGAGACTGCCTGGGAATACCAGGTGCTTTAAACTTTTTGGAAAATTTCACGATTTATATAATAATCTTGCAAAAAAAAAAAAAAAAAAAAAAAAAAAATGAGTCAATGCCCGATCTCTGAATCTTACCAGGTTTAGGTCTGGTTAGTACTTGGATGAGAGACTGCCTAGGAATACCAGGTGCTTTAAGCTTTTTTGAAACTTTTCACTTTGTATATAATAATTTAGCCAAAAAATAGAGTCAATGCCCGATCTCTGAATATTAGCAGGTTTGGGCCTGGTTAGTACATGGATGGGAGACTGCCTGGGAATACCAGGTGCTTTAAACTTTGTCGAAAATTTCACGATTTATATAATAATCTTGCAAAAAAAAAAAAAAAAAAAAAAAAGTCAATGCCCGATATCTGAATCTTAGCAGGTTTAGGTCTGGTTAGTACTTGGATGAGAGACTGCCTAGGAATACCAGGTGCTTTAAGCTTTTGGGTTTTCTTTCCTACTTATATAATGTACTGGCGATTAGATGGGATGGTCTTTAAATAGCCCTCTCTTTGCAGCAGTCTTCGCTTACGGCCATACCAACCTGGCTATGCCCGATCTCGTCTGCTCTCGGAAGCTAAGCAGGTTTGGGCCTGGTTAGTACTTGGATGGGAGACCGCCTGGGAATACCAGGTGCTGTAAGCTTTTTGGAAACTTTTCACTTAGTATATAATAATTTTGCCAAAAAATAGAGTCAATGCCTGATCTTTGAATATTAGCAGGTTTGGGCCTGGTTAGTACATGGTTTGGAGACTGCCTGGGAATACCAGGTGCTTTAAACTTTTTGGAAAATTTCACGATTTATATAATAATCTTGCAAAAAAAAAAAAAAAAAGTCAATGCCCGATATCTGAATCTTAGCAGGTTTAGGTCTGGTTAGTACTTGGATGAGAGACTGCCTAGGAATACCAGGTGCTTTAAGCTTTTGGGTTTTCTTTCCTACTTATATAATGTACTGGTGATTAGATGGGCTGGTCTTTAAATAGCCCTCTCTTTGCAGCAGTCTTCGCTTACGGCCAAACCAACCTGGCAACGCTAGTGAGCCACACAGGAAGTGAGTTGGCAGTTTGTAGTAGGCAGTAGGTGAGAGAGGCTCACCTTGTTTTTTGTTTTGTTTTATCTGCGTAAAGATTTATTTCTTTTGCAACTTATTGATTTTTGTTTGTTATAGTTTTTATACTTCCCAGCAGCAGTTTGCTGTCTGGGGAGAAATTTTTCTTTTGTTTGAAAAATGGATGGATTACATGGCAAAGAAGTGGACATGGCAGGAGGAAGACGAGTGCTAACAGACAAAGAAATGGATAAAGAACAACGAGATGGACAAGGACGAATGGATTATAACAAGAGGATTTACTCTAAAGAGGCTACAGTAATTGTTGACATGGCGGATCAGAGAGATGCAAGAGCAGAGGACATTATCAAAGCAGTGAACGAAAGGATTGGAGGAGGAAAGATTCTAGCAGTCAGACCAAGGCAAGTAAAAGAATATGAAATTACACTGATAAACAGGGAGGCGTGCGATGGATTAGATGAAGGATTAATGATAAAAGGAAAACTGTGTGAGATTCGACAACTGAAAACAAGGGAGTATGTGGTTTCTTTCATACATTTGCCAGCCTATATTGAGGACTCTGACATTTTAATTAAATTACAAAATTGGGGCGTAACACCTGTTTCAGACATCATAAGAAGAATGTATCCAGGCACAGACATTGCGGATGGTACAAGGTACCTAAGGGTGAAATTTCCTAAAGAAGTAGTGTCTCTGCCATACAGTACAAAGTTTGATACGGAGGAGGGAACACAGTATTTCAGGATCATGCATGATCGTCAGGTTAAAACCTGTCGATTGTGCATGAATCCGGGACATGTGTTCAAAGACTGTCCAGATTTTAAATGTCATCAGTGCAATGGCCAGGGTCATTACGCAAGGGATTGCGATGCAATTAAGTGCCCGGATTGCAGAAAGGTGATCATAAGATGTGAGTGTTGGATGGAGAATGAAATTCAAAATAAAGAGTCAGAAGGTGTAGGAGGGCGAATGTCAAAAGAAACTGAATTACAAAATGGTGGAGAGAATGAGGAAGAGGATGGTGTGAATAAAGAGGATATTGTGGAAAATAAGAAGGAATTGGAAGAGAAAAGGCTGGAAGGAGAAATGGACAAAGGAATATTGACATCACAGGAAGTAACACAAGGGGTATTGGAGGAAATGGAGAACCAAGGATTAAAAGAAAAGGAGGAGGAAATGCAAGAGATAACTGAAGAGGAGAAAGAAATGGAATTGGAAGAGAAAAGGCTGGAAGGAGAAATGGACAAAGGAATATTGACATCACAGGAAGTAACACAAGGGGCATTGGAGGAAATGGAGAACCAAGGACTAAAAGAAAAGGAGGAGGAAATGCAAGAGATAACTGAAGAGGAGAAAGGAGTGGACAGAATGGATGATAGAAAGGACAAAAGGGTGACATTAAGAAGGAGAACCCTTAAGGTAATACCAAATTTGAATGTGGCCAGAAAAAAAAGACATTTTAGGGAAAAATACAATAAGGGGAAACATTTGTTTGAGAAAAAATTTCAAGTGTTGAGGGAAGATGAGGAAGAGGAGGTAGACTAAGAATACAATGTTTGGTTTAAATTTGTATTATTATTTATTATTATAATGTTTTTAAACATTGTATCATGGTATGCTAATGCCTTAATTGTATTTCAAAAAGAAAAATGGGGATAAAAGGTTATTTATTGAATGTAAAGTGAAATAAATGTGTTTGGTGTTTAGAGAAATGGCTTTTATCAAACCTGTGGCAAATAATTATTGTTTTTGTTTGTTATGCTTCTGTGGAAAATGTGTACAATGTTTTTAATGAAATATTTTAAATTTGTTAATAAAAAAAAAAAAAAAAAAAAAAAAAAAAAAAAAAAATCTCGTCTGATCTCGGAAGCTAAGCAGGTTTGGGCCTGGACAAAAAAAAAAAAAAAAAAAAAAATCTCGTCTGCTCTCGGAAGCTAAGCAGGTTTGGGCCTGGTTAGTACTTGGATGGGAGACCGCCTGGGAATACCAGGTGCTGTAAGCTTTTTGGAAACTTTTCACTTAGTATATAATAATTTTGCCAAAAAATAGAGTCAATGCCCGATCTCTGAATATTAGCAGGTTTGGGCCTGGTTAGTACATGGTTTGGAGACTGCCTGGGAATACCAGGTGCTTTAAACTTTTTGGAAAATTTCACGATTTATATAATAATCTTGCAAAAAAAAAAAAAAAAAGTCAATGCCCGATATCTGAATCTTAGCAGGTTTAGGTCTGGTTAGTACTTGGATGAGAGACTGCCTAGGAATACCAGGTGCTTTAAGCTTTTGGGTTTTCTTTGCTACTTATATAATATACTGGTGATTAGATGGGCTGGTCTTTAAATAGCCCTCTCTTTGCAGCAGTCTTCGCTTACGGCCATACCAACCTGGCTATGCCCGATCTCGTCTGCTCTTGGAAGCTAAGCAGGTTTGGGCCTGGTTAGTACTTGGATGGGAGACGGCCTGGGAATACCAGGTGCTTTAAACTTTTTGGAAAATTTCACGATTTATATAATAATCTTGCAAAAAAAAAAAAGAAAAAAAAAAAGAGTCAATGCCCGATCTCTGAATCTTACCAGGTTTAGGTCTGGTTAGTACTTGGATGAGAGACTGCCTAGGAATACCAGGTGCTTTAAGATTTTTTGAAACTTTTCACTTTGTATATAATAATTTTGCCAAAAAATAGAGTCAATGCCCGATCTCTGAATATTAGCAGGTTTGGGCCTGGTTAGTACATGGTTTGGAGACTGCCTGGGAATACCAGGTGCTTTAAACTTTTTGGAAAATTTCACGATTTATATAATAATCTTGCAAAAAAAAAAAAAAAAAAAAAAAATGAGTCAATGCCCGATCTCTGAATCTTAGCAGGTTTAGGTCTGGTTAGTACTTGGATGAGAGACTGCCTAGGAATACCAGGTGCTTTAAGCTTTTGGGTTTTCTTTCCTACTTATATAATGTACTGGCGATTAGATGGGATGATCTTTAAATAGCCCTCTCTTTGAAGCAGTCTTCGCTTACGGCCATACCAACCTGGCTATGCCCGATCTCGTCTGCTCTCGGAAGCTAAGCAGGTTTGGGCCTGGTTAGTACTTGGATGGGAGACCGCCTGGGAATACCAGGTGCTGTAAGCTTTTTGGAAACTTTTCACTTAGTATATAATAATTTTGCCAAAAAATAGAGTCAATGCCCGATCTCTGAATATTAGCAGGTTTGGGCCTGGTTAGTACATGGTTTGGAGACTGCCTGGGAATACCAGGTGCTTTAAACTTTTTGGAAAATTTCACGATTTATATAATAATCTTGCAAAAAAAAAAACAAACAAAAAAAAGTCAATGCCCGATATCTGAATCTTAGCAGGTTTAGGTCTGGTTAGTACTTGGATGAGAGACTGCCTAGGAATACCAGGTGCTTTAAGCTTTTGGGTTTTCTTTCCTACTTATATAATGTACTGGCGATTAGATGGGCTGGTCTTTAAATAGCCCTCTCTTTGCAGCAGTCTTCGCTTACGGCCATGCCAACCTGGCTATGCCCGATCTTGTCTGCTCTCGGAAGCTAAGCAGGTTTGGGCCTGGTTAGTACTTGGATGGGAGACCGCCTGGGAATACCAGGTGCTGTAAGCTTTTTGGAAACTTTTCACTTAGTATATAATAATTTTGCCAAAAAATAGAGTCAATGCCCGATCTCTGAATATTAGCAGGTTTGGGCCTGGTTAGTACATGGTTTGGAGACTGCCTGGGAATACCAGGTGCTTTAAACTTTTTGGAAAATTTCACGATTTATATAATAATCTTGCAAAAAAAAAAAAAAAAAGAGTCAATGCCCGATCTCTGAATCTTACCAGGTTTAGGTCTGGTTAGTACTTGGATGAGAGACTGCCTAGGAATACCAGGTGCTTTAAGCTTTTTTGAAACTTTTCACTTTGTATATAATAATTTAGCCAAAAAATAGAGTCAATGCCCGATCTCTGAATATTAGCAGGTTTGGGCCTGGTTAGTACATGGATGGGAGACTGCCTGGGAATACCAGGTGCTTTAAACTTTTTGGAAATTTCACGATTTATATAATAATCTTGCAAAAAAAAAAAAAAAAAAAAATGAGTCAATGCCTGATCTCTGAATCTTACCAGGTTTAGGTCTGGTTAGTACTTGGATGAGACACTGCCTAGGAATACCAGGTGCTTTAAGCTTTTTTGAAACTTTTCACTTTGTATATAATAATTTAGCCAAAAAATAGAGTCAATGCCCGATCTCTGAATATTAGCAGGTTTGGGCCTGGTTAGTACATGGATAGGAGACTGCCTGGGAATACCAGGTGCTTTAAACTTTTTGGAAAATTTCACGATTTATATAATAATCTTGCAAAAAAAAAAAAAAAAGTCAATGCCCGATATCTGAATCTTAGCAGGTTTAGGTCTGGTTAGTACTTGGATGAGAGACTGCCTAGGAATACCAGGTGCTTTAAGCTTTTGGGTTTTCTTTCCTACTTATATAATGTACTGGTGATTAGATGGGCTGGTCTTTAAATAGCCCTCTCTTTGCAGCAGTCTTCGCTTACGGCCATACCAACCTGGCTATGCCCGATCTCGTCTGCTCTCGGAAGCTAAGCAGGTTTGGGCCTGGTTAGTACTTGGATGGGAGACCGCCTGGGAATACCAGGTGCTGTAAGCTTTTTGGAAACTTTTCACTTAGTATATAATAATTTTGCCAAAAAATAGAGTCAATGCCTGATCTCTGAATATTAGCAGGTTTGGGCCTGGTTAGTACATGGTTTGGAGACTGCCTGGGAATACCAGGTGCTTTAAACTTTTTGGAAAATTTCACGATTTATATAATAATCTTGCAAAAAAAAAAAAAAAAAAAAAGTCAATGCCCGATATCTGAATCTTAGCAGGTTTAGGTCTGGTTAGTACTTGGATGAGAGACTGCCTAGGAATACCAGGTGCTTTAAGCTTTTGGGTTTTCTTTCCTACTTATATAATGTACTGGTGATTAGATGGGCTGGTCTTTAAATAGCCCTCTCTTTGCAGCAGTCTTCGCTTACGGCCATACCAACCTGGCTATGCCCGATCTCGTCTGCTCTCGGAAGCTAAGCAGGTTTGGGCCTGGTTAGTACTTGGATGGGAGACCGCCTGGGAATACCAGGTGCTGTAAGCTTTTTGGAAACTTTTCACTTAGTATATAATAATTTTGCCAAAAAATAGAGTCAATGCCCGATCTCTGAATATTAGCAGGTTTGGGCCTGGTTAGTACATGGTTTGGAGACTGCCTGGGAATACCAGGTGCTTTAAACTTTTTGGAAAATTTCACGATTTATATAATAATCTTGCAAAAAAAAAAAAAAAAAAAAAAAGAGTCAATGCCCGATCTCTGAATCTTACCAGGTTTAGGTCTTGTTAGTACTTGGATGAGAGACTGCCTAGGAATACCAGGTGCTTTAAGCTTTTTTGAAACTTTTCACTTTGTATATAATAATTTAGCCAAAAAATAGAGTCAATGCCCGATCTCTGAATATTAGCAGGTTTGGGCCTGGTTAGTACATGGATGGGAGACTGCCTGGGAATACCAGGTGCTTTAAACTTTTTGGAAATTTTCACGATTTATATAATAATCTTGCAAAAAAAAAAAAAAAAAAAAAATGAGTCAATGCCCGATCTCTGAATCTTACCAGGTTTAGGTCTGGTTAGTACTTGGATGAGAGACTGCCTAGGAATACCAGGTGCTTTAAGCTTTTTTGAAACTTTTCACTTTGTATATAATAATTTAGCCAAAAAATAGAGTCAATGCCCGATCTCTGAATATTAGCAGGTTTGGGCCTGGTTAGTACATGGATAGGAGACTGCCTGGGAATACAGGTGCTTTAAACTTTTTGGAAAATTTCACGATTTATATAATAATCTTGCAAAAAAAAAAAAAAGTCAATGCCCGATATCTGAATCTTAGCAGGTTTAGGTCTGGTTAGTACTTGGATGAGAGACTGCCTAGGAATACCAGGTGCTTTAAGCTTTTGGGTTTTCTTTCCTACTTATATAATTACTGGCGATTAGATGGGATGGTCTTTAAATAGCCCTCTCTTTGCAGCAGTCTTCGATTACGGCCATACCAACCTGGCTATGCCCGATCTCGTCTGCTCTCGGAAGCTAAGCAGGTTTGGGCCTGGTTAGTACTTGGATGGGAGACCGCCTGGGAATACCAGGTGCTGTAAGCTTTTTGGAAACTTTTCACTTAGTATATAATAATTTTGCCAAAAATAGAGTCAATGCCGATCTCTGAATATTAGCAGGTTTGGGCCTGGTTAGTACATGGTTTGGAGACTGCCTGGGAATACCAGGTGCTTTAAACTTTTTGGAAAATTTCACGATTTATATAATAATCTTGCAAAAAAAAAAAAAAAAAAAAGTCAATGCCCGATATCTGAATCTTAGCAGGTTTAGGTCTGGTTAGTACTTGGATGAGAGACTGCCTAGGAATACCAGGTGCTTTAAGCTTTTGGGTTTTCTTTCCTACTTATATAATGTACTGGTGATTAGATGGGCTGGTCTTTAAATAGCCCTCTCTTTGCAGCAGTCTTCGCTTACGGCCATACCAACCTGGCTATGCCCGATCTCGTCTGCTCTCGGAAGCTAAGCAGGTTTGGGCCTGGTTAGTACTTGGATGGGAGACCGCCTGGGAATACCAGGTGCTGTAAGCTTTTTGGAAACTTTTCACTTAGTATATAATAATTTTGCCAAAAAATAGAGTCAATGCCCGATCTCTGAATATTAGCAGGTTTGGGCCTGGTTAGTACATGGTTTGGAGACTGCCTGGGAATACCAGGTGCTTTAAACTTTTTGGAAAATTTCACGATTTATATAATAATCTTGCAAAAAAAAAAAAAAAAAAAAAAAGTCAATGCCCGATATCTGAATCTTAGCAGGTTTAGGTCTGGTTAGTACTTGGATGAGAGACTGCCTAGGAATACCAGGTGCTTTAAGCTTTTGGGTTTTCTTTCCTACTTATATAATGTACTGGCGATTAGATGGGATGGTCTTTAAATAGCCCTCTCTTTGCAGCAGTCTTCGCTTACGGCCATACCAACCTGGCTATGCCCGATCTCGTCTGCTCTCGGAAGCTAAGCAGGTTTGGGCCTGGTTAGTACTTGGATGGGAGACCGCCTGGGAATACCAGGTGCTGTAAGCTTTTTGGAAACTTTTCACTTAGTATATAATAATTTTGCCAAAAAATAGAGTCAATGCCTGATCTCTGAATATTAGCAGGTTTGGGCCTGGTTAGTACATGGTTTGGAGACTGCCTG
>NW_020529179.1:27500-32500 GCF_003368295.1 Carassius auratus
GGAAATGGGGGAAGCAAGACATGTTTTCTTTAAAGACAATGAAACTAATTGAGTGGTGGCAAAAATACATGTGTGCAATTTTTTTAGGATAAAGATGTGTTTTATTCTAAATTTTCTGTTTGGTTACTATGATATAAAAGATGAAAAATAAGTGTTTGTAAAAAAAAAAAAAAAAAAAAAAAAAATTGTAAAAGGGAATCCATTCTTTGAAATGACATTTTCATTTTAATGTATTATTGCAAAAATGTTACTTAGATTGTTCTTAAAATGTATGTTAATAATGCTTTTAATTTTATTTGAGTCTTTTTTTTAAAAAATGTTAAATGACTGTTGTAAAAGTAAATAAGACTTTCATGTGCAAAATATTTATGGAATGTTGTAATATAATAAAAAAAAAAAAAAAAAGCTATGCCCGATCTCGTCTGCTCTCGGAAGCTAAGCAGGTTTGGGCCTGGTTAGTACTTGGATGGGAGACCGCCTGGGAATACCAGGTGCTGTAAGCTTTTTGGAAACTTTTCACTTAGTATATAATAATTTTGCCAAAAAATAGAGTCAATGCCCGATCTCTGAATATTAGCAGGTTTGGGCCTGGTTAGTACATGGTTTGGAGACTGCCTGGGAATACCAGGTGCTTTAAACTTTTTGGAAAATTTCACGATTTATATAATAATCTTGCAAAAAAAAAAAAAAAAAAAAAAAGAGTCAATGCCCGATCTCTGAATCTTACCAGGTTTAGGTCTGGTTAGTACTTGGATGAGAGACTGCCTAGGAATACCAGGTGCTTTAAGCTTTTTTGAAACTTTTCACTTTGTATATAATAATTTAGCCAAAAAATAGAGTCAATGCCCGATCTCTGAATATTAGCAGGTTTGGGCCTGGTTAGTACATGGATGGGAGACTGCCTGGGAATACCAGGTGCTTTAAACTTTTTGGAAAATTTCACGATTTATATAATAATCTTGCAAAAAAAAAAAAAAAAAAAAAAAAAATGAGTCAATGCCCGATCTCTGAATCTTACCAGGTTTAGGTCTGGTTAGTACTTGGATGAGAGACTGCCTAGGAATACCAGGTGCTTTAAGATTTTTTGAAACTTTTCACTTTGTATATAATAATTTTGCCAAAAAATAGAGTCAATGCCCGATCTCTGAATATTAGCAGGTTTGGGCCTGGTTAGTACATGGTTTGGAGACTGCCTGGAAATACCAGGTGCTTTAAACTTTTTGGAAAATTTCACGATTTATATAATAATCTTGCAAAAAAAAAAAAAAAATGAGTCAATGCCCGATCTCTGAATCTTACCAGGTTTAGGTCTGGTTAGTACTTGGATGAGAGACTGCCTAGGAATACCAGGTGCTTTAAGCTTTTTTGAAACTTTTCACTTTGTATATAATAATTTAGCCAAAAAATAGAGTCAATGCCCGATCTCTGAATATTAGCAGGTTTGGGCCTGGTTAGTACATGGATGGGAGACTGCCTGGGAATACCAGGTGCTTTAAACTTTTTGGAAAATTTCACGATTTATATAATAATCTTGCAAAAAAAAACAAAAAAAAAAAGTCAATGCCCGATATCTGAATCTTAGCAGGTTTAGGTCTGGTTAGTACTTGGATGAGAGACTGCCTAGGAATACCAGGTGCTTTAAGCTTTTGGGTTTTCTTTCCTACTTCTATAATGTACTGGTGATTAGATGGGATGGTCTTTAAATAGCCCTCTCTTTGCAGCAGTCTTCGCTTACGGCCATACCAACCTGGCGGTGATAGAGAGTGATTGGGAAGGTGTGTCTGATTGCAGTTGGAAGAGAAAGGCTCTTCTAAAGCTTTATTTTGTATATTTTACTTTTTTCTGTTTATTCTGTGGGAGGAGATTTGGGTTTGTTTTGGAAAAAAGCCCACGTTTAAGCTCCAAGCAGTTTATCTGCTTGGAGGCAAGCTTTTGTTTGTGCTTTTTTGTTTACAAAAATGGATGGACCACATGGTAAAGATCTGGCAATGGCAGGAGGACTAGAAGAACGTTTGGAACCACATGGAGCAGATAGATCATCAAGAGAGGCAAATGGAGGAAATATGGATCATGGAGCACAGAGGGGAATCAAGCAAAGAGTGGATTATCTGAAAGAAGCAACGGTGGTGTTGGACTTAAAAGGAAATAAGGAGGTAAAAGCTGTGGATATCATTAAAGTAGTTTCAGAGAAGATTGGATTTGGTAAATTGCTGGCAGTGAGACCAAAGTATGGGGAGGAATATGAGTTGACTGTGGAAGATGCAGAACTTTGTGATGTATTATTGGATGGAATGGAAATAAAAGGTCAATTCTTTGAAATAAGGAGGCTGGAGGTAAAGGAACATATTGTGTCTTTTCTTCACTTGCCTGCATACTTGGAGGATGAAGTGATTGAGAACAAATTGAAGTTTTGGGGAGTTAATCCAATGACAAAAATAAAGAGAAGAGTCTATCCTGGAACAAACATTGCTGATGGAACGAGGTATGTGAAGGTTAAATTTCCAAAAGAGGTAACATCACTACCCTATAGTGCTAAATTTGAAACGGCAGATGGCACTCAGTACTTTAGGGTCATACATGATGGACAGCAAAAACTATGTCGGATGTGTATGCAGCCAGGACACATTTTCAGGGACTGTCCTGATTTCAAATGTTATGAATGCTTTGAGCAAGGGCATTTCGCGAAAGACTGTAAAGCTGATAAATGTCTGGATTGTGGGAAAGTATTCATAAGGTGTGACTGTGAAAGTGAACATGAAGAAGAGACAAATGATAAAACTGAACATGGTGAACCAGAGGAGAATATGGAGAGTATGGAAATAGTCATAAATGAGGGAGAGGAAGATGGGTCTCTGAATGATAGTAAAAGTCAGGAGCAGGAAAAGGGGGGGATAAGGAGTTGGAGAGAAGAGAGGGGTTTGAAATGGTGGAACATATGATAGAGGGGTGTAAGGGTCCGGTGGATGTTATAATAAAAGAAAGACAGGAGGGAAAAAAGGAGAAGGAGCAAGTAGAGGAATGCATAGAAGTAAATTTGGAGGAGCTGAGGAGGGGAATGAAGAGAGGAATATTGGACACCAAAACATATGTAGGAGAAAGTAGAGATAAAGGACAGAGAAGGAGAAGAAACTCAGGTACAAATGAAGATGGAGTTTTAATGGAGAATGTGGGAGAAAAGTATGAAAAATGAATGTTTTGTTGTTAATGGCTCTTTGTTTTGTTTCAATCAATGTGAGGGGTTTAACAAAAATTGATAAATTTGGGAAAATGAAAGCGCTATGCAAAAAAGCTGATGTGATATTATTACAAGAAACATTTTGGAAAGATGAAATGATTGAATGTTTTAAAAGAAGTTGGAGAGGAGGAATTTATTGTAACAATGGTGGGGGGATTGGGAAAGGCGTTGCGGTTTTATGTAAAAGACACATGAATGATGATGTTGAAATCATATATCGGGATAATGGAGGGAAATGTATTATTGTGAAAATGGTTATAGGAGGGGAAAATGTTTTTGTGTGTAATGTACATGCGCCAAATGAAGAGGCAGAAAAGAAAATGTTTTTTAAGGATTTAAATGGTCAGATGGAGAAATGGGAAAATATTATTGTAATGGGAGATTTTAATACAGTTTTTAGTAGACTGGATATAGCGAATGATATGGTTTATAAAAGAGATAGTGGGAGGGAAGAATTGCTTAAATTAATGGATAAATATGATCTAATTGATATATGGAGAGAGAGGAATGAGGGTATAAAAGATTTTTCAAGACGACAATTGGTGAAGGATAAAATGAAGCAAAGTAGAATAGATTTTATATTAATTACAAGAAACATGGAGAGGAAGATGGATAAAATATATTATAAGATGACTTCTTTAAGTGATCATGGGATGTTAATAGTACATATGAATGAAACAGGGGTGGAGAGAGGAAAGGCAATATGGTGTTTAAATAATGAACTTTTGAAAGATGAAGGGTATAAAATGAAGATAGTAGAAATAATAATGAAAGAGAGAGAAAATGAAATTTATGAGGAAGATAAAAGAGTATGGTGGGATAATGTAAAGTATGAAATAAAAAAATATTCAATAAGGTATAGTGGTTTGATACACATGACTAAGAGGAGAGAAGAGCAAAGTGTTAGAAGGGTGTTGAAAGAAGAACTACAAAAAGAGAAAGGGGATATAGAAACAATTTTAGTATATGAGAATAGATTAAAGGAGATTGAAGAACTAAAATGTAGAGGGGCTATGATTAGAAGTAGGGCTAAACATGTAATAGAAGGTGAAAGGTGCACAAAATTCTTCTTTGGTCTAGAGGAAAATAGACAGAGGGCTGATATAATAAAGGAGGTTGTAAAACAGGATGGAAGTAGAGTAAAGGGAACTAGAGAGATATTGGGGAGTATAAAGGAGTTTTATGAATGTCTTTTTAAAAAGGAGGGGACGCAAGAGGAAGAAAAGGAGTATTTATTAAGTAAGGTTAAAACAAAAGTAACGAGGGAGGATAAAGAAATGTGTGATAGGGACATTTCCGATGAAGAAGTAGAGGTAGCAATATCACAGCTGAATAATGGGAAAAGTCCGGGGGCAGATGGATTGACTAGCGAATTTTATAAGGCTTTTAAGAACATATTAATACCATTTTTAAAAGAAATATATAAGGAAATATACGATAAAGGGGAAGCAAGTCAATTGATGAGAAGAGGAATGGTGAAATTAATTTTTAAGAAAAGGGGGGATTCATCAGATCTGAAGAACTATAGGCCGATATCAATGTTAAATACAGATTTTAAAATCTTAGCTAAAGTTTTGGCAAATCGTTTAAAGAAAGTATTGCCAGGAATAATAACAACGAATCAGGCATATTCAATCATAGGGAGGGAAATTACAGATACAGTAAGTAATATAAGAGATAAAATAAGGTATATGGTAGAGAATAAAAAGGAAGGTTATATGGTGAACTTAGATTTAGAAAAAGCCTTTGATAGGGTAGAGCATGA
>NW_020529179.1:40000-47500 GCF_003368295.1 Carassius auratus
TCGTCTGCTCTCGGAAGCTAAGCAGGTTTGGGCCTGGTTAGTACTTGGATGGGAGACCGCCTGGGAATACCAGGTGCTGTAAGCTTTTTGGAAACTTTTCACTTAGTATATAATAATTTTGCCAAAAAATAGAGTCAATGCCCGATCTCTGAATATTAGCAGGTTTGGGCCTGGTTAGTACATGGTTTGGAGACTGCCTGGGAATACCAGGTGCTTTAAACTTTTTGGAAAATTTCACGATTTATATAATAATCTTGCAAAAAAAAAAAAAAAAAAAAAAAAAGAGTCAATGCCCGATCTCTGAATCTTACCAGGTTTAGGTCTGGTTAGTACTTGGATGAGAGACTGCCTAGGAATACCAGGTGCTTTAAGCTTTTTTGAAACTTTTCACTTTGTATATAATAATTTAGCCAAAAAATAGAGTCAATGCCCGATCTCTGAATATTAGCAGGTTTGGGCCTGGTTAGTACATGGATGGGAGACTGCCTGGGAATACCAGGTGCTTTAAACTTTTTGGAAAATTTCACGATTTATATAATAATCTTGCAAAAAAAAAAAAAAAAAAAAAAAAAAGAGTCAATGCCCGATCTCTGAATCTTACCAGGTTTAGGTCTGGTTAGTACTTGGATGAGAGACTGCCTAGGAATACCAGGTGCTTTAAGATTTTTTGAAACTTTTCACTTTGTATATAATAATTTTGCCAAAAAATAGAGTCAATGCCCGATCTCTGAATATTAGCAGGTTTGGGCCTGGTTAGTACATGGTTTGGAGACTGCCTGGAAATACCAGGTGCTTTAAACTTTTTGGAAAATTTCACGATTTATATAATAATCTTGCAAAAAAAAAAAAAAAAAAAAAAAAAATGAGTCAATGCCCGATCTCTGAATCTTACCAGGTTTAGGTCTGGTTAGTACTTGGATGAGAGACTGCCTAGGAATACCAGGTGCTTTAAGCTTTTTTGAAACTTTTCACTTTGTATATAATAATTTAGCCAAAAAATAGAGTCAATGCCCGATCTCTGAATATTAGCAGGTTTGGGCCTGGTTAGTACATGGATGGGAGACTGCCTGGGAATACCAGGTGCTTTAACCCCTTTGCGTGCAAACATCGCTGACGGCCCCAGTTTATTATTGTTTCACTTTCACAGCACATTAAACATCACTGTCTTACTTCATCTGGACAAACTGCATCAATGGAAAGTTTAAAGACTCAAGCTTCGATATTTGACCAATATTTTGATAAAACATTGTTGCAGTGACAGATATTTAGTGATTTATGTCAGGAGTGCAAAATAATAAATCCGTATTATGCCACATTTTGAATAGAAATTCACAACTCACTCATATAAAGTCACGTCAAGAGCGGTTTATTTGTGTTCACATAGACTCACTGAACAGCGTCAATAAGGATTTACAGACCAAAGATGCATATCTGCGGAGATATATGGATATATTTACTGATGTTTACTTCATATTTCTTCAGACAGAATCGTCATTTCTATTCATTTTCCACGGATTTACGCGATCAGATGATAAACAGCCTCTCCCAGCGATCTCTGTGTGCGTGCAGTAGTCACAGCTCGTGCGGTGTGTGACTCAGACTCTGATTGGGTCTTTCAAACATCAATCTTAGAGTTTCATATCTGGACACCGCCCCATCGTGTCACATGCTTCCTGCACACTTCCTGGTAGTTATCTGGCCAAAACAACACTGAAACACCTCTGTACACACAAAATATCCGAATAATAAAGCCGCGATTACGATAGTAAAGCTTGGTATGAGAATTTCTTGAGATCTGGGGCGTTTTTATAAAAAAAATCGAAAATGTACATCGGAAATGCTAACTTGTGCAGCGATGAAAAAGGCTACAAATAACATATTTTTACAACAGTAAACGACCAAATTCCACCCCTGATCGCTAAAGGAAGTTATTATAAACACTCGATCGGGGTTTAAAGTGAGTTTTGAGTAAAAGTGTACTAATAATTTCATAAATTGTCAGATGTAGCTTGATGCTAACGTTAGCACCAATGCTACTAATAGCAGGTGCTTTTCTTCTTCATAATGCATTTTTGTCTCAATAATTCACGTAAGGTCGTAAGAAAATGTTTTGTTGTATTTTTATAGTAAGACTTTTGATAAATAAGGGCTAAATGCAAAGAGAGACTGAAGTGAGATCGCTGCTTTGTTGCTTTGTAAAGCCTGAAAAACCACAATCAAGGCTAATAAAGGTGGAATAAAAACAAAAGAATAATGATAAAAGAATAATGCGGATAATGTGTCATACTTGGCGGAGGTGTGAAAGAACCGTTTGGTGAGAACAATACAATCATGATTCGGGCAGTTTTCAACAGTGAAACATACACAAAGAGCACAGGAAAGTTTACATGTGAGATCTTACAGAGATGACAAGGGCCATGAATCAATCTGATGAGCCTTCTCTAAAAACACACATGACATGGCCTTAGAAAATATTTCATAAAATTCACAGTTTTACAGATTCGATTATGAAATTTTTTATGAAGTCTTGGAAGACTTGTGGCCTTAGCTACACTGTGTTTTCAAACTCATTTCCTACATCAACATTTTTTTAAATACATTTAAAACATATGTTTTTAATATTTTTATTTTTGTTTTTATGTTTGAGCTTATATATCTCTATTATCATAACAGTCTGAGTGATTCTGATTCCTGAACAGTAAACTTTAAAGTGTCAGCTTTGTGAACAAAGGTTGATTATTTATCTAGTCAGAAAGAATCATGAGCAGAAACCTTTTTATTTTGGGTATGTAATTTCGGTCTCCATGCCAAAAAAGGGGGGTTACTAGTAAGGGGTTAAACTTTTTGGAAAATTTCACGATTTATATAATAATCTTGCAAAAAAAAAACAAAAAAAAAAAGTCAATGCCCGATATCTGAATCTTAGCAGGTTTAGGTCTGGTTAGTACTTGGATGAGAGACTGCCTAGGAATACCAGGTGCTTTAAGCTTTTGGGTTTTCTTTCCTACTTCTATAATGTACTGGCGATTAGATGGGATGGTCTTTAAATAGCCCTCTCTTTGCAGCAGTCTTCGCTTACGGCCATACCAACCTGGCGGTGATAGAGAGTGATTGGGAAGGTGTGTCTGATTGCAGTTGGAAGAGAAAGGCTCTTCTAAAGCTTTATTTTGTATTTTTTACTTTTTTCTGTTTATTCTGTGGGAGGAGATTTGGGTTTGTTTTGGAAAAAAGCCCACGTTTAAGCTCCAAGCAGTTTATCTGCTTGGAGGCAAGCTTTTGTTTGTGCTTTTTTGTTTACAAAAATGGATGGACCACATGGTAAAGATCTGGCAATGGCAGGAGGACTAGAAGAACGTTTGGAACCACATGGAGCAGATAGATCATCAAGAGAGGCAAATGGAGGAAATATGGATCATGGAGCACAGAGGGGAATCAAGCAAAGAGTGGATTATCTGAAAGAAGCAACGGTGGTGTTGGACTTAAAAGGAAATAAGGAGGTAAAAGCTGTGGATATCATTAAAGTAGTTTCAGAGAAGATTGGATTTGGTAAATTGCTGGCAGTGAGACCAAAGTATGGGGAGGAATATGAGTTGACTGTGGAAGATGCAGAACTTTGTGATGTATTATTGGATGGAATGGAAATAAAAGGTCAATTCTTTGAAATAAGGAGGCTGGAGGTAAAGGAACATATTGTGTCTTTTCTTCACTTGCCTGCATACTTGGAGGATGAAGTGATTGAGAACAAATTGAAGTTTTGGGGAGTTAATCCAATGACAAAAATAAAGAGAAGAGTCTATCCTGGAACAAACATTGCTGATGGAACGAGGTATGTGAAGGTTAAATTTCCAAAAGAGGTAACATCACTACCCTATAGTGCTAAATTTGAAACGGCAGATGGCACTCAGTACTTTAGGGTCATACATGATGGACAGCAAAAACTATGTCGGATGTGTATGCAGCCAGGACACATTTTCAGGGACTGTCCTGATTTCAAATGTTATGAATGCTTTGAGCAAGGGCATTTCGCGAAAGACTGTAAAGCTGATAAATGTCTGGATTGTGGGAAAGTATTCATAAGGTGTGACTGTGAAAGTGAACATGAAGAAGAGACAAATGATAAAACTGAACATGGTGAACCAGAGGAGAATATGGAGAGTATGGAAATAGTCATAAATGAGGGAGAGGAAGATGGGTCTCTGAATGATAGTAAAAGTCAGGAGCAGGAAAAGGGGGGGGATAAGGAGTTGGAGAGAAGAGAGGGGTTTGAAATGGTGGAACATATGATAGAGGGGTGTAAGGGTCCGGTGGATGTTATAATAAAAGAAAGACAGGAGGGAAAAAAGGAGAAGGAGCAAGTAGAGGAATGCATAGAAGTAAATTTGGAGGAGCTGAGGAGGGGAATGAAGAGAGGAATATTGGACACCAAAACATATGTAGGAGAAAGTAGAGATAAAGGACAGAGAAGGAGAAGAAACTCAGGTACAAATGAAGATGGAGTTTTAATGGAGAATGTGGGAGAAAAGTATGAAAAATGAATGTTTTGTTGTTAATGGCTCTTTGTTTTGTTTCAATCAATGTGAGGGGTTTAACAAAAATTGATAAATTTGGGAAAATGAAAGCGCTATGCAAAAAAGCTGATGTGATATTATTACAAGAAACATTTTGGAAAGATGAAATGATTGAATGTTTTAAAAGAAGTTGGAGAGGAGGAATTTATTGTAACAATGGTGGGGGGATTGGGAAAGGCGTTGCGGTTTTATGTAAAAGACACATGAATGATGATGTTGAAATCATATATCGGGATAATGGAGGGAAATGTATTATTGTGAAAATGGTTATAGGAGGGGAAAATGTTTTTGTGTGTAATGTACATGCGCCAAATGAAGAGGCAGAAAAGAAAATGTTTTTTAAGGATTTAAATGGTCAGATGGAGAAATGGGAAAATATTATTGTAATGGGAGATTTTAATACAGTTTTTAGTAGACTGGATATAGCGAATGATATGGTTTATAAAAGAGATAGTGGGAGGGAAGAATTGCTTAAATTAATGGATAAATATGATCTAATTGATATATGGAGAGAGAGGAATGAGGGTATAAAAGATTTTTCAAGACGACAATTGGTGAAGGATAAAATGAAGCAAAGTAGAATAGATTTTATATTAATTACAAGAAACATGGAGAGGAAGATGGATAAAATATATTATAAGATGACTTCTTTAAGTGATCATGGGATGTTAATAGTACATATGAATGAAACAGGGGTGGAGAGAGGAAAGGCAATATGGTGTTTAAATAATGAACTTTTGAAAGATGAAGGGTATAAAATGAAGATAGTAGAAATAATAATGAAAGAGAGAGAAAATGAAATTTATGAGGAAGATAAAAGAGTATGGTGGGATAATGTAAAGTATGAAATAAAAAAATATTCAATAAGGTATAGTGGTTTGATACACATGACTAAGAGGAGAGAAGAGCAAAGTGTTAGAAGGGTGTTGAAAGAAGAACTACAAAAAGAGAAAGGGGATATAGAAACAATTTTAGTATATGAGAATAGATTAAAGGAGATTGAAGAACTAAAATGTAGAGGGGCTATGATTAGAAGTAGGGCTAAACATGTAATAGAAGGTGAAAGGTGCACAAAATTCTTCTTTGGTCTAGAGGAAAATAGACAGAGGGCTGATATAATAAAGGAGGTTGTAAAACAGGATGGAAGTAGAGTAAAGGGAACTAGAGAGATATTGGGGAGTATAAAGGAGTTTTATGAATGTCTTTTTAAAAAGGAGGGGACGCAAGAGGAAGAAAAGGAGTATTTATTAAGTAAGGTTAAAACAAAAGTAACGAGGGAGGATAAAGAAATGTGTGATAGGGACATTTCCGATGAAGAAGTAGAGGTAGCAATATCACAGCTGAATAATGGGAAAAGTCCGGGGGCAGATGGATTGACTAGCGAATTTTATAAGGCTTTTAAGAACATATTAATACCATTTTTAAAAGAAATATATAAGGAAATATACGATAAAGGGGAAGCAAGTCAATTGATGAGAAGAGGAATGGTGAAATTAATTTTTAAGAAAAGGGGGGATTCATCAGATCTGAAGAACTATAGGCCGATATCAATGTTAAATACAGATTTTAAAATCTTAGCTAAAGTTTTGGCAAATCGTTTAAAGAAAGTATTGCCGGGAATAATAACAACGAATCAGGCATATTCAATCATAGGGAGGGAAATTACAGATACAGTAAGTAATATAAGAGATAAAATAAGGTATATGGTAGAGAATAAAAAGGAAGGTTATATGGTGAGCTTAGATTTAGAAAAAGCCTTTGATAGGGTAGAGCATGATTATTTATTTAAACTTTTAGAGAAATTTGGTTTTGGGAATATTTTTATAAAATGGATTAGAGTTTTATATAAAGATGCAATTAGCTTTGTGAAGTGTAATGGTTTTGTGACAGAGGCTTTTGGCATAACAAGGTCAATAAGACAGGGATGCCCTTATCTGCATTATTATACAGTATTGTTGCGGAACCTTTAGGTTTAATAGTTGCAGAAGAGGAAAAGATTAAAGGAATTGGTTTTGGGGGGAGGGGAAAAGAACAAAAAATTTATCAATATGCAGATGATACAACTTTGATTGTAAAGGATATTGGGAGTATTAATGAGGCTATGGGCAAAATACAAAAATATTGTAGGGGTTCTGGAGCAAAAATAAATATAGAAAAAACCGTAGTAATGAGAATAGGGAAGGCAGAACAATTATCTGGCTATTTTAATTTTAAAGAGGAGGTGGAAAATATGAAAATCTTGGGAATTAGAATTGGAAAGGATGAAAAGAAAACGAGAGACATAATATGGGATGAGATTGTAGGAGGAATGGAGAGAAAGTTGTCTTTTTGGAAACAACGAGTGTTGAACTTGAGAGGCAAAATTTTGGTTGTGAATGCGCTAATGCTTTCAAAAATTTGGTATGCGTTAGAGGTCACTTCATTACCAATTTGGGTTTATAAGAGGTTGAAAAAGTCTATTTTAAATTTTATATGGGAGGGGAAACCAGCAAAGATTGCATACGACACGATGATAGGGCCGGTTGAAAAGGGAGGTTTGGGTTTGTTGGATCCGGGTATAAGAATGAAGAGTTTAAGGGTTAAGATAATGAAGAAATTTTTAAATAGAGATAATAAACAAGAGTGGAAGGAGGGAATGAAATATTTCTTAAACAAGTGTGGAGGTCTTAATATGGGAGAGGGAATAATATGGATGAAATTGAAAGAACATATGTTAAAGGGGGTATCAGAATTCTATAGAGAGGTTCTGGAGGCTTGGAAAGAATTTTTACCAACAGTTGTGTATAAGCCAGAAGGAAAGAATGAGTTTTTGAATCATCCATTGTTTTTAAATTCCAATATTTTATATGAAGGTAAGGAATTATATTTTAAAAAATGGATTGCAGCTGGGATAATTAAAGTTAGAGATATTCTGTATGAGGTTATAGATGGC
>NW_020529179.1:50000-55000 GCF_003368295.1 Carassius auratus
TGGAAAATTTCACGATTTATATAATAATCTTGCAAAAAAAAAAAAAAAAAAAAAAAAAAGAGTCAATGCCCGATCTCTGAATCTTACCAGGTTTAGGTCTGGTTAGTACTTGGATGAGAGACTGCCTAGGAATACCAGGTTCTTTAAGATTTTTTGAAACTTTTCACTTTGTATATAATAATTTTGCCAAAAAATAGAGTCAATGCCCGATCTCTGAATCTTAGCAGGTTTAGGTCTGGTTAGTACTTGAATGAGAGACTGCCTAGGAATACCAGGTGCTTTAAGCTTTTGGGTTTTCTTTCCTACTTCTATAATGTACTGGCGATTAGATGGGATGGTCTTTAAATAGCCCTCTCTTTGCAGCAGTCTTCGCTTACGGCCATACCAACCTGGCGGTGATAGAGAGTGATTGGGAAGGTGTGTCTGATTGCAGTTGGAAGAGAAAGGCTCTTCTAAAGCTTTATTTTGTATTTTTTACTTTTTTCTGTTTATTCTGTGGGAGGAGATTTGGGTTTGTTTTGGAAAAAAGCCCACGTTTAAGCTCCAAGCAGTTTATCTGCTTGGAGGCAAGCTTTTGTTTGTGCTTTTTTGTTTACAAAAATGGATGGACCACATGGTAAAGATCTGGCAATGGCAGGAGGACTAGAAGAACGTTTGGAACCACATGGAGCAGATAGATCATCAAGAGAGGCAAATGGAGGAAATATGGATCATGGAGCACAGAGGGGAATCAAGCAAAGAGTGGATTATCTGAAAGAAGCAACGGTGGTGTTGGACTTAAAAGGAAATAAGGAGGTAAAAGCTGTGGATATCATTAAAGTAGTTTCAGAGAAGATTGGATTTGGTAAATTGCTGGCAGTGAGACCAAAGTATGGGGAGGAATATGAGTTGACTGTGGAAGATGCAGAACTTTGTGATGTATTATTGGATGGAATGGAAATAAAAGGTCAATTCTTTGAAATAAGGAGGCTGGAGGTAAAGGAACATATTGTGTCTTTTCTTCACTTGCCTGCATACTTGGAGGATGAAGTGATTGAGAACAAATTGAAGTTTTGGGGAGTTAATCCAATGACAAAAATAAAGAGAAGAGTCTATCCTGGAACAAACATTGCTGATGGAACGAGGTATGTGAAGGTTAAATTTCCAAAAGAGGTAACATCACTACCCTATAGTGCTAAATTTGAAACGGCAGATGGCACTCAGTACTTTAGGGTCATACATGATGGACAGCAAAAACTATGTCGGATGTGTATGCAGCCAGGACACATTTTCAGGGACTGTCCTGATTTCAAATGTTATGAATGCTTTGAGCAAGGGCATTTCGCGAAAGACTGTAAAGCTGATAAATGTCTGGATTGTGGGAAAGTATTCATAAGGTGTGACTGTGAAAGTGAACATGAAGAAGAGACAAATGATAAAACTGAACATGGTGAACCAGAGGAGAATATGGAGAGTATGGAAATAGTCATAAATGAGGGAGAGGAAGATGGGTCTCTGAATGATAGTAAAAGTCAGGAGCAGGAAAAGGGGGGGGATAAGGAGTTGGAGAGAAGAGAGGGGTTTGAAATGGTGGAACATATGATAGAGGGGTGTAAGGGTCCGGTGGATGTTATAATAAAAGAAAGACAGGAGGGAAAAAAGGAGAAGGAGCAAGTAGAGGAATGCATAGAAGTAAATTTGGAGGAGCTGAGGAGGGGAATGAAGAGAGGAATATTGGACACCAAAACATATGTAGGAGAAAGTAGAGATAAAGGACAGAGAAGGAGAAGAAACTCAGGTACAAATGAAGATGGAGTTTTAATGGAGAATGTGGGAGAAAAGTATGAAAAATGAATGTTTTGTTGTTAATGGCTCTTTGTTTTGTTTCAATCAATGTGAGGGGTTTAACAAAAATTGATAAATTTGGGAAAATGAAAGCGCTATGCAAAAAAGCTGA
The DNA here is from genome assembly GCF_003368295.1 of Carassius auratus. Classification (NCBI taxonomy): domain Eukaryota; kingdom Metazoa; phylum Chordata; class Actinopteri; order Cypriniformes; family Cyprinidae; genus Carassius; species Carassius auratus. Next base: position 51,937 of record NW_020529179.1, read on the forward strand.
TGTGATATTATTACAAGAAACATTTTGGAAAGATGAAATGATTGAATGTTTTAAAAGAAGTTGGAGAGGAGGAATTTATTGTAACAATGGTGGGGGGATTGGGAAAGGCGTTGCGGTTTTATGTAAAAGACACATGAATGATGATGTTGAAATCATATATCGGGATAATGGAGGGAAATGTATTATTGTGAAAATGGTTATAGGAGGGGAAAATGTTTTTGTGTGTAATGTACATGCGCCAAATGAAGAGGCAGAAAAGAAAATGTTTTTTAAGGATTTAAATGGTCAGATGGAGAAATGGGAAAATATTATTGTAATGGGAGATTTTAATACAGTTTTTAGTAGACTGGATATAGCGAATGATATGGTTTATAAAAGAGATAGTGGGAGGGAAGAATTGCTTAAATTAATGGATAAATATGATCTAATTGATATATGGAGAGAGAGGAATGAGGGTATAAAAGATTTTTCAAGACGACAATTGGTGAAGGATAAAATGAAGCAAAGTAGAATAGATTTTATATTAATTACAAGAAACATGGAGAGGAAGATGGATAAAATATATTATAAGATGACTTCTTTAAGTGATCATGGGATGTTAATAGTACATATGAATGAAACGGGTGGAGAGAGGAAAGGCAATATGGTGTTTAAATAATGAACTTTTGAAAGATGAAGGGTATAAAATGAAGATAGTAGAAATAATAATGAAAGAGAGAGAAAATGAAATTTATGAGGAAGATAAAAGAGTATGGTGGGATAATGTAAAGTATGAAATAAAAAAATATTCAATAAGGTATAGTGGTTTGATACACATGACTAAGAGGAGAGAAGAGCAAAGTGTTAGAAGGGTGTTGAAAGAAGAACTACAAAAAGAGAAAGGGGATATAGAAACAATTTTAGTATATGAGAATAGATTAAAGGAGATTGAAGAACTAAAATGTAGAGGGGCTATGATTAGAAGTAGGGCTAAACATGTAATAGAAGGTGAAAGGTGCACAAAATTCTTCTTTGGTCTAGAGGAAAATAGACAGAGGGCTGATATAATAAAGGAGGTTGTAAAACAGGATGGAAGTAGAGTAAAGGGAACTAGAGAGATATTGGGGAGTATAAATGAGTTTTATGAATGTCTTTTTAAAAAGGAGGGGACGCAAGAGGAAGAAAAGGAGTATTTATTAAGTAAGGTTAAAACAAAAGTAACGAGGGAGGATAAAGAAATGTGTGATAGGGACATTTCCGATGAAGAAGTAGAGGTAGCAATATCACAGCTGAATAATGGGAAAAGTCCGGGGGCAGATGGATTGACTAGCGAATTTTATAAGGCTTTTAAGAACATATTAATACCATTTTTAAAAGAAATATATAAGGAAATATACGATAAAGGGGAAGCAAGTCAATTGATGAGAAGAGGAATGGTGAAATTAATTTTTAAGAAAAGGGGGGATTCATCAGATCTGAAGAACTATAGGCCGATATCAATGTTAAATACAGATTTTAAAATCTTAGCTAAAGTTTTGGCAAATCGTTTAAAGAAAGTATTGCCGGGAATAATAACAACGAATCAGGCATATTCAATCATAGGGAGGGAAATTACAGATACAGTAAGTAATATAAGAGATAAAATAAGGTATATGGTAGAGAATAAAAAGGAAGGTTATATGGTGAGCTTAGATTTAGAAAAAGCCTTTGATAGGGTAGAGCATGATTATTTATTTAAACTTTTAGAGAAATTTGGTTTTGGGAATATTTTTATAAAATGGATTAGAGTTTTATATAAAGATGCAATTAGCTTTGTGAAGTGTAATGGTTTTGTGACAGAGGCTTTTGGCATAACAAGGTCAATAAGACAGGGATGTCCCTTATCTGCATTATTATACAGTATTGTTGCGGAAACTTTAGGTTTAATAGTTGCAGAAGAGGAAAAGATTAAAGGAATTGGTTTTGGGGGGAGGGGAAAAGAACAAAAAATTTATCAATATGCAGATGATACAACTTTGATTGTAAAGGATATTGGGAGTATTAATGAGGCTATGGGCAAAATACAAAAATATTGTAGGGGTTCTGGAGCAAAAATAAATATAGAAAAAACCGTAGTAATGAGAATAGGGAAGGCAGAACAATTATCTGGCTATTTTAATTTTAAAGAGGAGGTGGAAAATATGAAAATCTTGGGAATTAGAATTGGAAAGGATGAAAAGAAAACGAGAGACATAATATGGGATGAGATTGTAGGAGGAATGGAGAGAAAGTTGTCTTTTTGGAAACAACGAGTGTTGAACTTGAGAGGCAAAATTTTGGTTGTGAATGCGCTAATGCTTTCAAAAATTTGGTATGCGTTAGAGGTCACTTCATTACCAATTTGGGTTTATAAGAGGTTGAAAAAGTCTATTTTAAATTTTATATGGGAGGGGAAACCAGCAAAGATTGCATACGACACGATGATAGGGCCGGTTGAAAAGGGAGGTTTGGGTTTGTTGGATCCGGGTATAAGAATGAAGAGTTTAAGGGTTAAGATAATGAAGAAATTTTTAAATAGAGATAATAAACAAGAGTGGAAGGAGGGAATTAAATATTTCTTAAACAAGTGTGGAGGTCTTAATATGGGAGAGGGAATAATATGGATGAAATTGAAAGAACATATGTTAAAGGGGGTATCAGAATTCTATAGAGAGGTTCTGGAGGCTTGGAAAGAATTTTTACCAACAGTTGTGTATAAGCCAGAAGGAAAGAATGAGTTTTTGAATCATCCATTGTTTTTAAATTCCAATATTTTATATGAAGGTAAGGAATTATATTTTAAAAAATGGATTGCAGCTGGGATAATTAAAGTTAGAGATATTCTGTATGAGGTTATAGATGGCTTTATACCAGTACAAGGCATAATGGATGAAATTGAGGGGATTGGGGAAGAGGTAGAGAGACGTATGGTGAAACAACAATTTGATCAAATAAAAAAAGCAGTTCCAAAGGAATGGATTGAAGGAATTATAAAAGAGGATGAAGGACTGGGAAAGGTTGAAGTGTGTTTAGGGGAAAGTGAGAGTAAAATTTTAATTCAATCATG
>NW_020529179.1:60000-65461 GCF_003368295.1 Carassius auratus
TAAGCAGGTTTGGGCCTGGTTAGTACTTGGATGGGAGACCGCCTGGGAATACCAAGTGCTGTAAGCTTTTTGGAACTTTTCACTTAGTATATAATAATTTTGCCAAAAAATAGAGTCAATGCCCGATCTCTGAATATTAGCAGGTTTGGGCCTGGTTAGTACATGGTTTGGAGACTGCCTGGGAATACCAGGTGCTTTAAACTTTTTGGAAAATTTCACGATTTATATAATAATCTTGCAAAAAAAAAAAAAAAAAAAAAGAGTCAATGCCCGATCTCTGAATCTTACCAGGTTTTAGGTCTGGTTAGTACTTGGATGAGAGACTGCCTAGGAATACCAGGTGCTTTAAGCTTTTGGGGTTTTCTTTGCTACTTATATAATGTACTGGCGATTAGATGGGCTGGTCTTTAAATAGCCCTCTCTTTGCAGCAGTCCTTCGCTTACGGCCATACCAACCTGGCTATGCCCCGATCTCGTCTGCTCTCGGAAGCTAAGCAGGTTTGGGCCTGGTTAGTACTTGGATGGGAGACCGCCTGGGAATACCAGGTGCTGTAAGCTTTTTTGGAAACTTTTCACTTAGTATATAATAATTTTGCCAAAAAATAGAGTCAATGCCCGATCTCTGAATATTAGCAGGTTTGGGCCTGGTTAGTAACATGGTTTGGAGACTGCCTCGGAATACCAGAGTGCTTTAAAACTTTTTGGAAAATTTCAAACGATTTATATAATAATCTTGCAAAAAAAAAAAAAGTCAATGCCCGAGTCTCTGAATCTTACCAGGTTTAGGTCTGGTTAGTACTTGGATGAGAGACTGCCTAGGAATACCAGGGTGGCTTTAAGCTTTTTTGAAACTTTTCCACTTTGTATATAATAATTTAGCCAAAAAATAGAGTCAATGCCCGATCTCTGAATATTAGCAGGTTTGGGCCTGGTTAGTACATGGATGGGAGACTGCCTGGGAATACCAGGTGCTTTAAACTTTTTGGAAAATTTCACGATTTATATAATAATCTTGCAAAAAAAAAAAAAAAAAAGTAAAATGCCAGATATCTGAATCTTAGCAGGTTTAGGTCTGGTTAGTACTTGGATGAGAGACTGCCTAGGAATACCAGGTGCTTTAAGCTTTTGGGTTTTCTTTCCTACTTATATAATGTACTGGCGATTAGATGGGCTGGTCTTTAAATAGCCCTCTCTTTGCAGCAGTCTTCGCTTACGGCCATACCAACCTGGCTATGCCTGATCTTGTCTGCTCTCGGAAGCTAAGCAGGTTTGGGCCCGGTTAGTACTTGGATGGGAGACCGCCTGGGAATACCAGGTGCTGTAAGCTTTTTGGAAACTTTTCACTTAGTATATAATAATTTTGCCAAAAAATAGAGTCAATGCCGATCTCTGAAATATAAGCAGGTTTGGGCCTGGTTAGTACATGGTTTGGAGACTGCCTGGGAATACCAGGTGCTTTAACTTTTTGGGAAAATTTCACGATTTATATAATAATCTTGCAAAAAAAAAAAAAAAAAAAAGAGTCAATGCCCGATCTCTGAATCTTACCAGGTTTAGGTCTGGTTAGTACTTGGATGAGAGACTGCCTAGGAATACCAGGTGCTTTAAGCTTTTGGGTTTTCTTTCCTACTTATATAATGTACTGGCGATTAGATGGGCTGGTCTTTAAATAGCCCTCTCTTTGCAGCAGTCTTCGCTTACGGCCATACCAACCTGGCTATGCCCGATCTCGTCTGCTCTCGGAAGCTAAGCAGGTTTGGGCCTGGTTAGTACTTGGATGGGAGACCGCCTGGGAATACCAAGGTGCTGTAAGCTTTTTGGAAACTTTTCACTTAGTATATAATAATTTTGCCAAAAAATAGTCAATGCCCGATCTCTGAATATTAGCAGGTTTGGGCCTGGTTAGTACATGGTTTGGAGGCTGCCTCGGAATACCAGGTGCTTTAGAACTTTTTGGAAAATTTCACGATTTATATAATAATCTTGCAAAAAAAAAAAAAGAGTCAATGCCCGATCTCTGATCTTACCAGGTTTAGGTCTGGTAGTACTTGGATGAGAGACTGCCCTAGGAATACCAAGGTGCTTTAAGATTTTTTGAAACTGTTCACTTTTGTATATAATAATTTGCCAAAAAATAGAGTCAATGCCCGATCTCTTAATATTAGCAGGTTTGGGCCTGGTTAGTATACATGGATGGGAGACTGCCTGGGAATACCAGGTGCTTTAAACTTTTTGGAAAATTTCACGATTATTATATAATCTTGCAAAAAAAAAAAAAAAAGTCAATGCCCGATATCTGAATCTTAGCAGGTTTAGGTCTGGTATTCTTGGATGAGAGACTGCCTAGGAATACCAGGTGCTTTAAGCTTTTGGGTTTTCTTTCCTACTTATATAATGTACTGGCGATTAGATGGGCTGGTCTTTAAATAGCCCTCTCTTTGGCAGCAGTCTTCGCTTACGCCATACCAACCTGGCTATGCCCGATCTCGTCTGCTCTCGGAAGCTAAGCAGGTTTGGGCCTGGTTAGTACTTGGATGGGGAGGAGCCGCCTGGGAGATACAGGTGCTCGAGAGATAAAAAAGCTTATTTGGAAACTTTCACTAGTATATAATAAATTTAGCCAAAAAATAGCAGTCCAATGGCCCGATCTCTGAATTATTAGGCATGGTTTGGAGCCTGGTAGTACATGGGTTGGGAGACTGCCTGGAGAATAACCAGGTGCTTTAAACTTTTGGAAAAATTTCCACGATTTATATAATAATCTTGCCAAAAAAAAAAAAAAAAAAAAAATGAGCCCAATGCCCGATCTCTGAATCTTACCAGGTTTAGGTCTGGTTAGTACTTGGATGAAGAGCTGCCCTAGGAATACCAGGTGCTTTAAGCGATTTTTGGGTTTTCTTTCCTACTTATATAATGTGACGTGGCGATTAGATGGGCTGGTCTTGTAAAATAGCCTCTCTTTGCAGCAGTCTTCGCTTACGGCCATACCAACCTGGCTATGCCCGATCTCGTCTGCTCTCGGAAGCTAAGCAGGTTTGGGCCTGGTTAGTACTTGGCATGGGAGACGCCTGGCAATACCAGGTGCTGTAAGCTTTTTGAAACTTTTCACTTAGTATATAATAATATTTGGCCAATAAAATAGAGTCAATGCCCATCTCTGAAATATTAGCAGGTTTTGGGCCTGGTTAGTACATGGTTTGGAGACTGCCTGGGAATACCAGGGCTTAAACTTTTTGGAAAATTTCACGATTTATATAATAATCTTGCAAAAAAAAAAAAAAAAAAAAAAAAGTCAATGCCCGGATTCTGAATCTTAGCAGGTTTAGGTCTGTTAGTACTTGGATGAGAGACTGCCTAGGGAATACCAGGTGCTTTAAGCTTTTGGGTTTTCTTTCCTAGCTTATATAAGTGTACTGGCGATTTAGATGGGCTGGTCTTTAAATAGCCCTTCTTTGCAGCAGTCTTCGCTTTACGGCCATACCAACCTGGCTATGCCCGATCTCGTCGCTCTCGGAAGCTAAGCAGGTTTGGGCCTGGTTAGTACTTGGATGGGAGACCGCCTGGGAATACCAGGTGCTGTAAGCTTTTTGGAAACTTTTCACTTAGTATATAATAATTTAGCCAAAAAATAGAGTCAATGCCCGATCTCTGAATATTAGCAGGTTTGGGCCTGGTTAGTACATGGATGGGAGACTGCCCTGGGAATAACCATGGTGCTTTAAACTTTTTGGAAAATTTCACGATTATATAATAATCTTGCAAAAAAAAAAAAAAAAAAAAAAAAATGAGTCAATGCCCGATCTCTGAATCTTACCAGGTTTAGGTCTGGTTAGTACTTGGATGAGAGACTGCCTAGGAATAACCAGGTGCTTTAAGCTTTTGGGTTTCTTTCCTACTTATATAATGTACTGGCGATTAGATGGGCTGGTCTTTAAATAGCCCTCTCTTTGCAGCAGTTCCTTCGCTTACGGCCATACCAACCTGGCTATGCCCGATCTCGTCTGCTCTCGGAAGCTAAGCAGGTTTGGGCCTGGTTAGTACTTGGATGGGAGAGACCGCCTGGGAAATACCAGGTGCTGTAAGCTTTTTGGAAACTTTTCACTCTAGTATATAATATTTTGCCAAAAAAATAGATGTCAATGCCTGATCTCTGAATATAGCAGGTAGGGCCTGGTTAGTAACATGGTTTGGGAGACTGCCTGGGTAATACCAGGTGCTTTCCTAAACCTTCTTTGCGAAAATTTCACCGATTTATAGAATAATGCTTGCAAAAAAAAAAAAAAAAGAAAAAAGAGTCAATGCCCGATATCCCTGAAATCTTTACCAGGTTTAGGTCTGGTAGTACTTGGATCGAGAGACTGCCTAGGAATACCAGGTGCTTTAAGCTTTTTGGGTTTTCTTTCCTACTTATATATGTACTGGCGTATTTACGATGGGCTGGTCTCTTAAATAGCGCCTCTCTTTTGCAGCAGTCTTCGCTTACGGCCATACCAACCCTGGCTATGCCTGATCCTCCGTCTGACTCATCCGGAAAGCTAAGCAGGGTTTGGGCCTGGTTAGTACTTGGATGGGAGACCGCCTGGGAATCACCAGGTGCCTGTAAGCTTTTTTGGAAAACTTTTCACTTAGATATATAATAATTTTGCCAAAAAAATAGAGTCAATGCCCGATCTCTGAATATTAGCAGTTTGGGCCTGGTTAGTAACATGGTTTGGAGACTGCCGGGAATACCAGGTGCTTTAAACTTTTGGAAAATTTCACGATTATATAATAATCTTGCAAAAAAAAAAAAAAAAAAAAAGAGTCAATGCCCGATCTCTGAATCTTACCAGGTTTAGGTCTGGTTAGTACTTGGATGAAGAGACTGCCTAGGAATACCAGGTGCTTTAACTTTTTTGAAACTTTTCACTTTGTATATAATAATTTTGCCAAAAAAATAGAGTCAATGCCCGATCTCTGAATATTAGCAGGTTTGGGCCTGGTTAGTACATGGATGGAGACTGCCTGGGAATACCAGGTGCTTTAAACTTTTTGGAAAATTTCACGATTTATATAATAATCTTGCAAAAAAAAAAAAAAAAAAAGAGAGTCATGCCCGATCTCTGAATCTTAAGCAGGTTTAGGTCTGGCTAGTATCTTGGATGAGAGACTGCCTAGGAATACCAGGTGCTTTAAGCTTTTGGGTTTTCTTTCCTACTTATATAATGTACTGGCGATTAAGATGGCTGGTCTTTAAATAGCCCTCTCATTGCAGCAGTCTTCGCTTACGGGGCCATACCAACCTGGCTATGCCCGATCTCGTCTGCTCTCGAAGCTAAGCAGGTTTGGGCCTGGTTAGTACTTGGATGGGAGACCGCCTGGAATACCAGGTGCTGTAAAGCTTTTTGGAAACTTTTCACTTAGTATTATAATAATTTAGCCAAAAAATAGAGTCAATGCCCGATCTCTGAATATTAGCAGG